>NC_133770.1:121187533-121347506 GCF_003597395.2 Chelonoidis abingdonii
CGGGCCCACCCTCTACTCCAGGTTCCAGCCCAGTCCTGTGGATTGCAGCTGTCTATAGTGCCTCTTGTAAACAGCCCCATGACAGCTACAACTCCCTGGGCTACTTCCCCATGGCCTCCTCCAAACACCTTCACTCCCAATCCTGTTTTTTCATTAGTTGTCCCACGTAATTACTTGGTGTCCCAGACCTGTGGGTCCTCCCCTTAGGCTGGGGGGAGGTCCTTTAGAAGAGGGCGGGCTTTGCCCGCCCACCCAGCTGGATGCCAATAGGACCAGACTCTTGTAGCCCACTGGTCTGGGTCTGTCACAATGCTCACACCCTTCTGGCATTTCTTTACTTGCTTAAGCCGTGATTTACTGGCTACACTGCTATTAATATCCATGCTATAGAGGTAAGTAGTGTACGTGCTGCTGAAAGAAGAGTGCAGTGTAGACATACCTGTGTTTCTAAGACTGGTTGTCGTGGTCTGAGGTTGTCTTTAACTTTTCTTTCACTTTGATACAAAGGAAATTTTTAAAACTAGTTACAATGTTTTGCAAATATCAAATCTCTCCTAAGGGTATGTCTACACTACAAAACTGTCAACCTTACTTATGTTGGCATACAGCTGCCACAGCAATTACATCGCTTGTGCATGTTTACACTTTGCCCCTTAAGTCAGCAGTGCTCATCCTTTCCAGGAGCATTTGCACCGATTGAATTGTCAGGGTGGGGCAGTGTGGGATGGCTTTTGAAAGCCAGCAACAGTCGATGTAAGCAACGCAGTGTCTACACTGACTCTGTGTCTACCTAACTACATTGACATTGACTCTACGCCTCTCATGGAGGCAGAGTTATTAAGTCAGTGTAGCAGACAAGTTACGTCGGCAGGTGCAAAATTTTAGTGCAGACATTTACATAGTTAGGTTGGCATAAGCTGCCTTGTGTTGACCTACCTGTCGTGTAGACCAGAGCTCAGTAATTTGCTGCATAGGAACTGGAGAGCCAAGCACTGCAGAGAGAAGTTCAAAGCCCCCCTAGTGCTACATAATCAGGCTAAGCAGGGAGGTTGGATAAAGGGAGTCTCTTCTACACAGCCATATCCAGCAGTAAGACAGGCCTTCTACAATATCTTGGGCTGATGTGAGTGCTAAGGCAAGGAACCAGCTTCCATGCCACATGGTGTTCTAGCCCATGAACTGTGGCCTAAAGAGCACAGACATACCCCAGGCAGCTAGCATATATCCCATGGTTGGCAGCTTTTGCTAGTCAGGGTGCATATCACCTCTTTTTATAGAAGCATCAAGATGCACTTGGCAGCAAGTTGTCCCCTGAACTTTCCTGATCAACAGAATGGCTATAGTGTCTGGTATTGTCAGCAGTGCTCTGCTCTTTCTTGCATTGCCATATCGGTTCGTTCATTCATCCATAATTCCAAAGCTTTGGAATGACCGCCACTCGAATGAGGCGAAAACACAATTTGCACTCAGACTTCATTGAAAATTCACATGCATCCTTAAATAGGCCTTCCTGCTACTTTCTTGTTCGGTGAACAGTAGGTCTGAAATGTATAGTGCTTCCTATTGAAAAAGTAAGCGTGGGCACACTGCACCTGTTACTGATAGTATTGCAAGCCACTCATTTTGATGATGCAAACTCTGAGGAAGCTTTCTGAAATTTACCAGGGACTTTCCCTAAATGCTGGTGTAAATATTTAAAGACATCAAGGCCCAGATCTTCAAAGATATTTCCATAGCAAGACACCTTTTATGAAGTCTGTCTCATTCTTATTTGGAGAGCTGAATTCTTTTCTATCAAATGTTTGAACATGCATTTTGTCTCTCATCTGTACAAAATATGTTCATACATTAAAAAGAGCCGTTGCTTATAACTTTGCTGTTGCAGGCTGTAATGCGACTTCTTGTTTTTAGGCTTTTCAGTTTATAGCTGCATGAACTACTAAAAGATTTGGTATAAACTTCTGCTTAAAAGGCATGCCACCAGCCTGAAATCTAGGCAGTGTCAAAAAGTAAAGTAAAAGTAGTGTTGGGTACTACACCTGCCTCCTAATCCCCCTGCCAATTGTTATGGTTTTAAATCATATTTTTCTATTCTTTAAAATGTCTTTTCTTTCCCCGGTTGATGCGTGAGCAACTCAAACAAACAACAGGGGAAAGTGATTGACCACACAGGGGAAACAGAGACACTGACTGTAAGTGAAATTCTGTCACCTGCACAAAGTAAACAAACTGGAAAAAAAAAACCCAGAGGGGGAGAACACTGTTTTTCTCTAATCTCTTACAGCTATAGTAACCTTGGGTATTTCCTGCAATGCTGTTAGGGAAAAACATTTTGGACAGAAGTGATTTTTTAAAGTTGACAATGTCTTTCTGAAAGCTTTCCCCACACAACCCATACAGTATGGATAGAGCTAGAGTAGAAGTTTGTTTGCATACATAGAAGCACAGACACTTTATGTTGCACTATGATGGATTTTGCACCTCTCTTTTTTTAATTTAAATCAGCACCTTTGGTACCATGTAAATATTCATGATCAGCCAGAACAGCAGCTGAGTCAACAAGACTCTGGTTCAGGCAGCTGAGCAGTTTTCCACAGCCCTATACTGCAGTAGATTTTCTAGAATCATATACTAGAACTTACTAAACTCACAGAGGTCCTATGATCACAACACTCTCAGCTATTACTGAGGTACTCCATGCATGTGCACTGAGCTCCCTGTGACACACACAGTGCAGGTTGGCCTGTGTGACCCCAGACTCTAGCTGTGCATCCAAGCATCTGCTAGCCTTGCAAAGGGCTAATCTTCCAGTTACTGTGTGACACTCTAGCTTGGGCTGGGACTCTGCTTGTTTGGACCCTTGCAGGAACAATTTAAGAAAAGAAAAATATACTCTTAAAATGTCTCCCAGGCCAGACAGGCACTTGCAGATGGACAGTGTCCTTAACAAGCCACTGTAGTTGGGGGGGAGAGGAGCCTGTCCTCTTTCCCCAACCAGACAGACAGCTGGATAAACAGATGCTATGGATCCCAGCCTTAGTGAAGGAGTGGGAGGAGGAGGCAGCAGCCTGGGCTTCTAGTAGTATTTTAATTATTGTTTTAATTTTGCAGTCTCCCAGATGTTCACAACAGGTGCTTTAGACATTATAAAAGCAAAGAAGCAAGCAAATTAACATGGCAACATATCATTACATCAAGCACTTCACTTAAAGAAATTGACAAGAAAGCTCTTTATTTAATACTGCCTGGCATGCAGCATTTTCAATGTGGATAGCGACATTTTGAGGAGAAATGAAAATACAACACCCAGACCCCCTTTGCAGATCTATTTCCCATGGATGTCTCGATCCAAAGGAATCTTTCCCAGAAATGATGCTTTTACTGAGTGTTAGATTAGTGATTAGCCAGGCATTTCAGGATACAATTTTGCTGCATGACATACAGCCTGCCTGTGTGTCACTTGGCCTCATGGCTTACACCACCTGCTCTGGACTGTGTCCTTCTCCCTGTCAGCCACCCTGCTGCTCTTGAACCCGAGAGCAGCAATGTGGCTAGGAGAGCAGCAGAGAGGTTTAAAAGAAACCTCTTGTAAAAATAGCTTGGCAGACACCTCACCCCAAAGGTGGCAAAAGTTCAGGAAGAACCTCCCATAATGGTTCCCAGGGCTTTACACTTGAGTTGGGGGGATCCATGGAAGGAGAGCTCTAGAGTCTCACATTGCATTGCAGCTAGGTTACTTCAGGCTATGTGAAGTGGGAACTATTTTCCCCACAGGCACTGCACGTGTACTAGGTACACTGCAAGCTGATCAAATCATCCAGTTAATGCTCACAGTGAAGAGGGTTAGAGTCATGCATTGTTGTGGTCTACATGAGAGAGAAACATTCAGAAAGGAAAGAGTGGGTTGTGTCTTTGTGTCACAGGCTGATGAAAAGAAGCTAGCAAATACAGAAAAACAACAGAATGCAAGCTAGGCTGATATGAAAGGCGATGTGGAGAGTCTAAAATGATTTACATACTGTACATTAGTCTGAGCTGAGTGACAGCAACACAGGCTACCTGGTAAAATTCAGATCCTAATCTCTATAGGAAACAAATATAAGTCTGAATTCATTGCAGATGGGCCTGTCATTTCAGTGTCTGGCTCTTTAAGAGAAACAAGTAATTTTTGCAATTTGATATGTCAGAGGAGTATTTTTGTGTGGTTTTTGAAGAGGGATTAGCTGCTTACAGGGATACTGACTATTTCAAGATTGTGGAGGAGTGATTTTTATGTTTTCAATATTGGCACAGATTAGGGGGAACACTATCAGTTAGGGTTTTTAATGGGTATGTTGAGTCACACATCGCTGAAACTGTCATTTTATGTAGCTTCAGAAAATATATATAAATGCCAGGGTCTCTCGTTATTCAGCCGTTGCTTTGGCATGATACCAATGGGAATGCGTGCCACAAAGCAGGGCTTACAAAACGCAGAGTGAAAAAGCAGTTGAGATGTGATAGTGTTTTGGATCTCTTTGAAACCTAAAAATATCCATGAATACATGCACATGTGTGGTGCTTTAGCAACCAGAACATCTGGGGGAATTCTCAAATGTTCCCATTTTTTATGTGGCCTACAATTTTACTGGAGTTTGGTGAAAAAGCAATCATTTTTATAGCACTCCTTATAACAGATACAAAGGCATTTCAAAGTTTAAAGAGGTAAACTAAGTTATATCTGCTTAAAATCCTCTTTTACTGTAAGCTTAGAAAATACATACGTGCTGTGCTACTGCATCCCGATTGTTTTTTGGACAATGTATCACGCATGCTGTGTAGGTGATTGAAGTTCTGGAATGTAAAATACTTGCCATCTTTTTGTCCTATAGTGCAGTTTATCTGAGGACTGCACAACACTCTGCAAACACATATTGAGTCTTACTCTATGCCTCTGAGGAGAGGAAGGGAATGTATAGTTATCACATTACCTACCACTGACATACAGCCACTGCTCTTGATAGAAGAGTCCTGCTTCTTCTCCCACTGGAGTCACTGGAAAAATCTTCCAAAAACTCATTGAGAGTAAGGTCAGGTCCACAATAAACGAACAGTGAAACCCTGCCCCTCTTCCCCCTCCCCCCCCACCCCGCCCGAAGTCAATGGGAGTTTTGCCATTGATTTCAGTGAGGTAAGGATTTCACCCACAAAGTCAGCAACTGTGATAACTAATTCAATGAATATATGTTATTACAGGATTTTAGTGAAATACAAAACATGAAAAAGGTTAACTAGAAGTGCATTTCTGCTGATGAAGTGTGTATGTAGCACTTTGACTTAAAAAATGACTGAGTCCTTTGCCTCAAACCTTATAGGACTGTTTTCCTTGAATTAGAAAACTAGTATCAGGAAATTATGGCCAGAATTACACTCTTCCCAAATACATGCAAGTTTAGGGTAAATGAAAATTAACTAAGCAATAAAGGATTCTATCCAAATTACACACCTTATCATTCTTTTTCCCTTCTTTTTTTCTTAAAGTTCATGCTCTTTCATACATTACACACACACACACACACAGAGGGATTGAAGTGGTTAATTTATTAGGGCCAAATCCTGAAGGCCAGAATGGTGCAAAAGGGCAGGAAAAGTGACCAGGTTCTGGCCCACAATTAATGGTGATCAGTGTGTTAAGTCTGATGTTTCCAACTTTTAAATTGGAAGGACCCAAGTATTAAATTGGAAGGACCCAAAGAACTGTAAAACCAGTGAAAAAAAATCTCAAGAATGGGTCATTTTATATGCATCCTATTCAATGGAATGACTTATTTTCAGAAAAAAATAAATCTAGCCCTTGTACTAAGTGGTGTGTATTTGAGAAGGATATATGTTGTTGTTTATACAAACCCAGTGGGGTAGTTCTCTTCTTTGACTTCATTTTTCAATATATCCTTAGCTATGCAGTCAGAACTATCACCTCCATAATATAAACTTCCCTTTGATCTCTTAAACAGAAAATAGTTATAGGATCTCAGCACAAAAACCCCAACCTTCCTTGCACAGGGGATTGTACATGTATTCAGTAGTGAAGAGGTTAATAGAAGGATTTTTTTTTTTTTCCGCACCAAAGCCTCCACAAGCTCATTAAGTGGCTCAGACATCTCTCCAAGAATGTGTTGTTAATCACTATGTTTCAACTCAGCAGTGTCTACCAACCTCTAGGGAGTGGTGACAAGGTGAGATGATTAGATAGAGTCCCATTTGTCAAGTGCTTTGAGTTTCCTGGGGATGAAAGGTGCTGTAGAAATATCATTATCTCTTAAGACAGACACAATCCACAATAGACAGAACTAGGTTGTTGAACACAAGCCACATAGATTAAGTTGGATCAGCTCAGAAGTTGACTCAAATTCTTTGAGCTATGCTCAGACCCTGGGCTACAAGGATTGTTTATTGACTTATATTTGTTTCACACCTGCAACACCCTTCCATACTTTTTGGGCACCTAGGTCCAGCTTTTCAGTGGACCTCCATTTGGTGTGCACTCCAAATTTGCAGTCATACTTGTTTGTTTGCTGATATACACAATAACTATTTCCATGTGCACAGATGGAGCTTTTGTTTCTGAAACAAGGTGCACACATCTTTTATGCACTCAAATCACAGCCAAATGAAAATTTGGAAAATCCATAGGATACATCACTTCTACATTCATATGTTAACTGGGACATGGTAATCCACAAAGGAATACTGCACAGGCAATATGTTTTGGAATTCAGCTTCTTCCTCAGGTTCATCTTCTTGTTTTCATTGTCCTTTCATCCTATCTTCTCAGAACGACTCTTCTCCATCCAGCTCATACACTCCCTGCCCAATTCATTCCACAAGAGAAAATAAATATTCAAACCCAAAATGACCATTTACGCCAAGCAGTGTAGGGCTAGAGAACCAGCTTCACACATCTTGATCTCATGAAGGCCTAAAGGGACGCCCACCTGTCCCTTTTGCTTCTTTGTATAACTAAGCCATAGATACATCACTGTCCCACCAGTTACTTCTGGGGATCTCACATAAGGTGTGAGGAGGTGACAATCACACCCATTGTTCAGTAAGTATTATTATGATGGGATATTTGAGTTCATAGGACTCAATATCCCATAATTTTAGTTGTTTCTGTAAATGTTACCTGCATTTGACTATGTACCAGCAATATAACAAAGTTCACTTTTGCCTCCTAGTATTGGCTTTGTGTCCCCCATGCCTCTCTGGAAATAAGTCCTTCACATGGTTAATTATCTAAATTGGCAAGAATGCTGACTCATTTGTGTTTCTTTCTTACCAAGTCATTAACAGGCCAACATTCAGATGCTGGAACGTGTGTTTAAAGTTAATAGAAAGGACTGTGCATTCATCATTCTCGCACATCTGAGCCAGTCTGATATTCAACAAACAGTCCCCACACAAACACTCTGTGACTCTCCACCCATTAGCAATCTAAAGCCTAATATGTCCTTGACACAGAACCTCCCCCGCCATCCACAATTTTCCAAGTGTGAAGTTAAACAGAACTCAGATAAAAGGTAAAACATTTGGCATAAAGCAGGGATGCGATGGATTTGGAGCCGCTCTGTAATGATTTTTGAATACTGTATGTTGGCCTAGCTATTGGGATGTTTACTGTAGGAATATATTGGGTTCATTAGAGGACTGTCTGGATGAAGTAGGAAGTGAGGAAAAGAATGGGACAAGATAAGCCATCTCTTAACAAACATTTAAGATGGACAATGTGAGAACTCACTCAGACCTGTAGAATAATCATGGTTGCCACATAGGTTACCATAGTCCAGGTCCTGGTCTAGAAGTGAGAGAATCTCATCTCCAGATAGGTAAAGGCATGAGGCCTAACAGCTGAAGAGGTGCTCTCAGACAGAGGTGTAGCTTAGCCCTGTAACCATGAGATATGGATAAAACAAAGTGTGCAAAAGAGAAGGATAAAAATAGATGTTTGTGGTTGATAATATGACTAGATCACATTTAAGGATGGCCAAACCATCAGCTGGCATATCCATCTATATGTTCATGTGTGTTTTATTTGTATTTAATGGTTGTGATAAGAACAATAGTTTATATTTCACACTGATCCTGCAAAGCAATTGAGTGTCCTCAGTTTCATTCGGTTTCAAAAGGGGGTGAGGGTGCCTAAAAGATTGAGTCTATGTTGTCTAGAGGTGACATCAATCTTTGTGACTAGTTTTAATCAAATGAATCCAGGTGGGTCATAGGCTGCATTAGTCCTTGCCCACTGATAATACCAGCTATTTAGTTAATTGGGTGTTTAAAATTAATTACACTTTCAAACAACAGGAAATGAATTGGAAAAAAAGTCACTTGTGGTCACAGGTAAGCATCACATGGTTGAGCATTTCAGTATTCTGCTGCCACGGGGGATTGAACCTGGGAACTTTTGCACTAAGAAGATAGCCTTTTACCACTTGAACTAAAGAAACCTTCCTCTAGGTATGAGAAAGGAGGAGGCTCTAAAGTTGCTAGAACTGGCTCATATACCTTCATTCACCATGTGCTGTAAACAGATAAAATATCTGACTCAAAAGTAACAGTATCTATTTTGCAGTGGGTTTTTAAAAGATTTTTAAAATACTAAAAAAAATAGATTATGGGGTAGCAGGCCTGCTTACACGTTCAAGTAGAGATCGACATTTTGAACTCCAGAATGTCTTTATTAGTGAAAAAAAAGTCAGTCTGAGATTACATGCAGCAATACGTATCAAGCTGCAAATTCTGAAGTAGGGCCAGATCACAGGATTTGTAATTAGAGTGAGTACATAGTGCTTCCTAGCTGAACAAAATGTGATGGGCGCCTGTTCCTGCAATGCCAGAGTTTGAGAGGACTCCCAATGAAAGCAGATACACCTCTGAGGGGAAAGCAAGTGCCTTCGCTCAGGCGGGTATATGTCATAGCTAGTTCAAGAGAAATGGCTTCTAGACAGTTAAGCTTCCCCTGAAACCTCAGCATATCTATTAATAAGGGAGAATGAAAGTAAGGCTAGAAAACAAACTAGAAGCACAAGCAGTAGTCACCTGAGGCTGCACATGATTAACTCCAAAGTGCACTATGCGGCTGTAAAAGGAGAAAATACATAGAAATTCCTTATTAGGTTAGATACTGTTAAAAATAAACTCGTGCAGCGTCCATAACTATGCTTGACAGAACTAGGAGTCAGTTTGTCATTTGGGGCCTAATTCTGACCTTACACCAGTTTTACATTGTAAACACCACTGCTTTCAATGGAGTAACTGCCGATTGACGTCAGCGTACGTGAAATCAGAATTAAGGCCTTTATCTAAGATGCCAAAAAAATAACAGTGGCCCCCTACAAAGATAATAGTGCTAACAGTTTTATCCCTACACAAAGTAGACACTATTTTATAATCACAAAGCCCCATCTCTTATCAGACCACTCACAATAGTCAACCAGGAGCATATTTCACTGTAAGATAGTACAGCCTCCAGTAACTGAAATTCAGAAAATACTCTGAATTCATTCTGAAGTGAAAGGAAATGCCCCTAGCCCACTCTGCAGATATCCCTGAGCTCCAAGGACAGAGAAGCAGAGAAATCTTTACCAAGTGCCACTGTTACTGTCTCTGCACTTCTGTGATTTTCTGAACAATATTATGAAACATGCCGAGAGATCTACTTTCTGAGTTAAATTGAATCTCATTTCAACCGCTTCAGCAAACAGGTAATTGAGAAGGCAGACTAACAAAATTATCTGTATTTGTAGTGCAAGATGCTTTTATTTCCTCTCAGTATTGAAGCAAAGTTGTCTACTGTATTAAGTCTCTTTCTTTGTCCTGTCTCCAGAACCAGTGAGCAAATTCTGTCCACTCGCTCCCTGGGGGCACATACCACTTGCTAGGCAGCGAAACTGAAGGAATTCTGCTGTGTGGGAAGCAGGAAGCAGTTAGTCTGAACCCTCTGCAGATCTATTCCCCATGAGACTTATCTCCTTCCATCCCAAATTACAGGGCTGGATGGGGTGTGGGGGTGGCCAATGGATCTACAAGCCATCTCCTTTGTCTCTCTTTGTAGGGGGCGTGCCACTGTGCAGGCAACTGCAGCACAGAAGCTGAATGAGCACTGTAGAGTGAGTGGCCCTGCTGTCATTCTACAAGTTGACTGAAGCAGAGGGCTCAACACCACTTCCCTTCAAGTTTGATGTTGTTTAGAAACTGGTACAGGGACCAGAATTTGCCCTGAAGGCACTGCCAGAAACAGGACTGGCTTAATCACTTTGTCCAAGGGCCCCAAACACACATCTAAAACACAATCAAAAGCTGAAAATACATCAGTCCACAAATGTATATAAAATACTGACTGCCAAATTGAGACAACCTTAATAAATGTGTCTAGGACACCCAAGCTCCCAAGACCAAAATATCAGACCACTCTAATTACACAACAGACTGTGGAAGTGGCAGTCATGACCCTGTAGTTCAGGTTGAATCTAGACTTGTATTGTAGGCCTTGTTTCCAGTATCTGTTAACTTTTGATCAGAGCAACACTTTTATCTGAAAATTGGTATGTTGACATAGGTTGGGTGTAGAAAATTTCTAGAGATTTGAATGACTCATTTAATAAAAAATTAGCTATGTTGTAAATGTTATTTTTTGCAATTCATGAATTTTAGGTCCATATGTTTTTAGTGTGCACTGCAAACAGTCCAGACTTCTCAAAGAGACAATTATCTTCAAATACTGAAGCTTCGGAAATTACCTAGTCTAACAGCAAGTTAACACATTGTCCCTTAAAACACACCAATGTGTTGGGATTTTCTGTCTCCATAACCCAAACCCTAATTCTGCCTGAGTTTTAACACAACCCAACAAACTGCACTTCTTTTCTTTCATACCTACCTCCTGATCCTGCAAACTTTTAATTTATGCAATTAAAAATTTGCAAAATCAGGCCCTAAATTGTAGGATGAATTATTTTAAGTTTGAGTAGGTTTTCCCCCCAATGAAATTAAAATCAAACTCCATATCTCAAGAGGGCAGTCTGTGGAGATTAGTGTCCTTTTTTTTCCTCTGCAGTGCACCTATTATATATTTCTCACAAAATATTCAAACATTTGAATCTACAAAAAAGACTACTGAAAATGTGCACTAGTGACCCATTGCAGATTGTCAGATTTTGTGAAGTGGTGAGTATGTAAAAAAAGCCACAAAGATACTATATTAAAGTCTTATTAAATGTACAGTGGTCTGTTTTGTTACAGCAAGGAATTCTTAGCAATAAAAGAGTTGACTACAGCAGTAGCCTTGGGTTGGAAAAGCACTTAAGCATGTTGTAAGGGACTGCGGAAGATTTTTGTTACGGTTTAGCTAAGGCTGTTCGCCTTTTCAAGGACAGGTTATTAAAGGTTGCTGTATACTAGCATATGCTGTTTGTAGCCGGTTGGAACTGCTTAGCCTGGGAAGCCCGGCGTGTTTGGAAAAGCCTGGCCCTTTGCCATAAGAGATAGCCCAGTTGTGGGAAAGCTCCCACATGCCTATGTATGAGCTGCTTTACATCCCTCCTCTTTTCCCTAGTGGGCTACCTGGTTTAGTTGCGCATAAATTATCATGCGGTTGCCCACCTTGCCTGTACAGTTGCTAAAGCTATTAATATGACCTCTACCGTTTTGGATTTGCTTACTCATGAATTAGGTGAAGTACGCCAAGGCATGCTGCAGAATCGCTTGGCTGTTGATTATTTGTTGCTGCGGCATGGCCATACATGTCAAGAGTTTGCTGGTATGTGTTGTTTTAATGTTACAGATGCTGGCAGCTCGATTGAGACGACCTTGAAAGATTTACGCCACCTTGCAGATGGTATAGGCCAACAACAAGACGATTCCTGGCTCTGGTCCTGGCTTACGTCCCTTCGTGGTTGGGCCGCGCATTTTGTTCAGAGCCTGTGTATTGGCCTTTTTGCTTTAGTGGGCCTTTGCGTATGTTGCGGTCTAGTTCGCTTATGTGGCTGGTGTTGTTGCTTTTGGCATTTTATTCACGCTATAGGGTCGTCCGAGTCAATTTATGAGACTATGTCTAGTGCTGTCCCTTGAGAAGGCGAGGGGAGGAATGTAAGGGGATGGGGGTTTATAGCTCTGTAGCAGGGTGGTCACCTGCTCCTGCCCTGAAGGGCTTGAGATCAGCCCTGAGAGAAGATGGTGACTGAAAGCAGCTAATGGACTGATTGGGGAAGCAGCCACAGCTGGGCCATGCCCCAGTCAGGCCTCAGCTGTCCCTATATAAGAGGCTGGGAGCCAAGAACTCTGCAGTCTCTCTCTCTAGCTGTAGAGGGAAATGGACCTGGCTGCAGGGACCTGAGCAGAGTACTTGAGTGACGTGGAACAGGGCTGGGGAAAGGTAGAGGAGCTGGGGAGGCTACAGAGTGGGAAGCCCCAGGCTGCGGCCTAGCAGAAGGCCAACGTGTACTGGGAGTGGCAGAGGGCAGCCCACGGGTAGACAGAGGCAGCAAGTCCAAACCCTCCTTGCCAGTGATGAGTGGCTTATACTGCAGTCTGCCCTAGGGAATGGGGGCTAGTTGGTGACTGGCAGTAGCCTTACACTGAGGCAAGATGAGGATAGAGGGTTGGGGTCTCCCCTAGGTGAGAGGGAGCAGCACCCCAAACACAAGGGGCACTGGGTCCTGGGAGGGACACAGGGGCCAGTGGCAGTGGGACACTGGCCTGCAGAGGGTGCTCTGGAGGCTGGAGAAGAGCTAATTCCTGATGACCATCAGGAGGCACTGCAGGGGTGAGTTCCGCACACTTACAAGCTCTTTTAAAAATAAATGTGTTAACCTTCATATCTCCTGAAAGGAAGATCCTCCCCATCCCCCAAATGCCAGCATCTCAGACCTTTCTACTCAGCCTTATGAAAACAAAATGGGGCATGTATGATTGATAGAAAGGGAAACTGCTGTTTCAATCTCCTAAAGGTGTCTTATAAAGGAAAATCATAATAATGAACATGACTTTGCAGTCTTAAAATGATGATTTGTAGATATTTCATTTTTAATATGCATTCACTTGGACACAAATGACCATTTTAACCTCAAGTCTGGTAGTTGCATATATTGCTGTTACTCTTTGGCAATGTTCAGATGAACTTGGGTGCATCTCTCCTATCTGCTAAGCATTCTCTGGCTACTACTACAACAGACCTATTGAATCTCCTTTAGTATCTGGCATTTTTAATGTTTAGGAATGCTGCGTTGGTTTTGGGCCTACTAATATGTGTAAGATTTTGCTGAGGCCCCAAGAGCCTTGTAAATAGGAACATCCTGCCCAATTATTGCAGGCATGCAAGGCTGCTTTGGAGTGTAGGATATCAGGTATGGGACAGAAAGGGACCACTTGGGCCATCAAATCCTATCCCTTGCTATCACAGCATCATATAGTCCCATTTATACATTTATCATCTCAGTCTTAAAAGTAGGTTGTTTGCCCCCACTATTGCTATGGGAAGGTTGTTCCAGAATGTCTCAGGAATGCATCTGAGATGATTCTACTGTGTCCTGTGTGGGGAGATGTGGGGACCCCTGCAGTCCCCGAGGCCTCAGAGTAGTGTTCTGCAGGATTCTGTCCTCAAGAGGAGTGGATCTCGATCTTTTCCAAACCAGGATCCCATCTTACAACAGACTATTATTTCAGGAGCCCTTCCCATCTAGCCAAAATAATGGAGGGTGGTTGTTTCCCACTGAAACATGTTTACAACCCCTCAGCGGTCATGACTCCCCATTTGAGAATCTATGTTCAAGGGTATGGATTTGCAGCTGGTGCATGGGCAAACAAGGGAGGGTTTGGAGTACAGCCCATGCACCCACAAATACATGGAGAATTTGGCCAAACCTTCCACAGCGAGGCACATCGGCTGTAGAGTCAATGGGTGGCTCTGGAATGCTCGATAGCCTGAAAAGCAGTTTCTACTCTGAGCACTCTGCCTCAGTCAGGACTGGTTCCCGGTTGAGGATCGGTCCCTAATGGAACAAATGCCAATCCGTAGAGCTCTGACAATGTACGCCGGCTGAATTCTGGCCCCATAAATGCATTACGCTCTCAGAACATTGTGCTTTTGCTTGTTTGAACTGCCCTCATTTATTTTTCTCATTTTTAAAAAAACCAATATGTTAGGTTTTGGTACTAGAATTTTACCCTTCTTGTTTTCAGGCATAATATTAGTACATTCCTCCTTGGTCTGTCTGACTTTAAAAGTTTGTGTTGTCATTAAGCTATTTTCCTTTTCTTTTGTGAGAGATGGACAATTAAAAACATTCCCACTATTTGTAAATTCTCCTTGTGAGGAACCGAGCAGATTGCCTGGATCTTCTGGTTGTTGTTCTGGCTTCAGTTTCAGAACTGAATGCACTCCTTCTGCTCCATCTGTTTGAGTTTTGACAATGCAGTGGATAAAGCTGGAGGAAGTCCCATATATAAGGGTGGGCTAAGCTTCACATTTTAAAATTGTATTTTAATTGAGTGACTGGATTCAATGCAAATGGAAATGCAACAGGGTATAGAGTGTTTCCAGTACTCTCTTTAAATGCAAAATTATCTTAACATTATTATTTACAATAAGAAATATATTCACAAAATTAAAATATAAGGAGCATTATATTTAAATACACTGGCTATTTTTTATTACTGTTCTTTTCTTCCAATGTTGCTTATTTTATTTATCTTTTGAATTGCTAAAACATACATGTGAGTGGCCTAGAACTTCACTTCTGAATGCATCAATAGGTATTTTTCCCATTAAATAAACAGGATGCTAATTAAGAAGCAGGAAGAAAGATAAATGATCACATTCTTTTAATAATGATTTGGTCTACTTTTGCAATATACTTCGTTTCAGTAGACAATGGGACAAACCCTGCACTCAGATGTATGCATGAAGGGCTTCCCCTTAATTGCAGCATCTCTGTTACCATCTTTTGGAGAACAAAATCTTCTTAGAATCTTTTGTACAAACTTTTCACTTCATATTCTCCCTATAGCCTTATTTCCTCTCATAGGTCAAATTTCATATTTCATGTGTGTATCCTGTTTGTCTCCCTTACATTCATTATTCCTGTTCATCTTGATGATTTTCTGTTTTATGGCGTACAAGTTTAAGGACCAGAAATACAAAATCAACTCTTTTTGTAATGTAATTAATCCAGGGTTTTCTGGATATAAGATTGCTGAAAAAAAGTCTTTTGGCAAGGGAATACAATTAACTCTCACTTCATTAACTTGCTAACTCAATAATTGTCACCAAACAAAGTTTGGCCTTTCTCCACTTCTCAGGTAGGACGTGATTGCCTAAGGTGCTGAGGGAATGCACCTCCCATTGCTGTCACTGACTTGCAGTGGATGTCCATTACCCGCAGTGTAAGTGTAAGCGTGTTACTTAAGCACATGCTAACATACATATGTCCCAATGAAGCTAAGCACATGTGTTACGTGCCTAAGTGCTCTCCAGGGATGAGACACACACACACACACAGTGAGTGATATGGCTTTTAATGAAGGTAAAGAAAACACACCCGCAACGGGGACTCTGCACGTTACTAACTCAAAGCGGGGAGCGAGTCCAAAGCAGCAAAACAAATTCTGATAAATATAACTTTATGCTAATAGCATGTAAAGCAGCTCATACATAGGCATGTGGGAGCTTTCCCACAACTGGGCTATCTCTTATGGCAAAGGGCCAGGCTTTTCCAAACACGCCGGGCTTCCCAGGCTAAGCAGTTCCAACCGGCTACAAACAGCATATGCTAGTATACAGCAACCTTTAATAACCTGTCCTTGAGAAGGCGAACAGCCTTAGCTAAACCATAACAAAATCTTAACAATCCCTATAGCCTATACTCTACTCTGGTCCCGAGGCCTGCCAGGGATATCAGTTGGCAGCTCCTCCATGGGGTCGTGAGCACAGGCGTGTATTTGGCGCGGTTTACCCCTGTCCCAGACACCTGCCCCTTCTGCGGCGTGAGGGAGATCCTGGCGCACGTTTACTTAGAGTGCACCAGGTTGCAGCCCCTATACCGGCTCCTCACTAATCTCCTGTTGCGTTTCTGGCTGCACTTTTCCCCTCACCTCCTTCTCTACATGCTCCCTATCCGTGGCCCCACCAAGTCACGGGATCTCCTGGTCAACCTCCTCCTCGCCCTGGCTAAAATGGCCATCTACACAACCAGGGAGAGGAGGTTGGCCGACGGAGACTCCGGTGACTGTGGGGCTTGTTTCTGATCCATGGTCCATTCACGCATCCGGGCAGAGTTCCTCTGGGCGGAGTCCACTGACTCCCTTGACGTCTTCGAAGAGCAGTGGGCACTGTCTGGGGTTCTCTGCTCGGTGTCCCCGTCAGGCTCTCTTCTTATGACCCTTTGACTGCACTCCTGTCCCTGTTCTTTTATTAGTTGTCCCCCAAAATCAGTTGGGTTTTTGAGGTCCTATAGATCCTCCCCTTAGGCTGGGGGGGATCCTTTAGCAGTGGGTGGGCTTCCGCCCGCACAGTTCCCAGAAACCCAATAGATACAGAACTATAAAAGGTTACATGGACTTTGGACATGAATCTAAGAAGGAAGGGGGAAGGGTCATTACTAAATATCAAATGTTGGGCCTACAAATCTTGACTATGTCCCTTTAAGCAGACTCCAAGTGGCATTTTGGTTTTTCTACAAACGCCAATATTTGAAATACCCATGTGGGCTTGAGGGAAGAATGGCTTTTCATCATATGAAGTGTATGCATAATTTCCAGAGAAGAAATTGCATGCCACCTTATTCATTTATTCACATGAAATGGATTCCACATTCTAAGCAATGATTGACATCAGGTATGAAGAGTTATTCTGAAAAAGAGGAGGCATATTACATTAGGACTACTAGGAAGCAAGGAAGATATTTCATTAACATGGGTGGGTTTTTTTCTCCCCCACTGAGTGGCATGCCAAAGCCTTGATACAAAAATGAAAACACGTGATATCAGCCACTCATTCTCCAACATGCCAAGTGCACAGCATTGCAGAAACGGTTTCCATGCACAGCAGAATCTGAAGCATAGCAAATTTCAATTTCATATATTTTGCACAAATTAAAGTAACAGCCACTCATATTCATGTGTTGCATTTATTTGGCAGTAAAACACACGTGACCTAGAAATAATGTCATTTAACAAATTCATGACCTTCTGAAATACACACTTCAGGAGCTAAAAAAAACCCAGCAATGACTAACTGGATCTAGAACTCTTTGTTAGTGTGCGTACAACTTTTGTGTTTGCTTTATGTAATCATTCACATAATTGAGGTTTACTAGCATGAATGATGGTGGAAATCAAATTTTAATCCCACATGCTCAAATACGCATGGAAAGAGAATTTTATCAATTCGCTTTTTTTGAGCATTTTACATCAGAAACCAGATTACAGGCATGCTATACAATCAATTCTATTCTATTTTATTCCTTTTAGTTTGTCATACGACCATTCCCAGGAAATAGTGATCTGCCCACAGACATTCTGTGAACAGAAAAAGAGGCTACATTCATCTTATGAATTATCTGCTGCAATATACGCAAGCCAAACAGTTAATGATTTTCTTATTATAGTGGCAGAATACAAGCTTTTTATTCATAACATCTGGAGCCTGACAACTGGCTGGTCTGTTTTTCTAAGAAGAAAGGGGTTACAAGAGAGGTTATTGGATGATAAAATTAAAGCACCAGTTTCCAGTTCTTGAGACACAGGCGATGTCAACACTGTGGACCTTACAGCAGCACAGCTTTACTGCTGCAGCTGAGCCACTGTAACATCTCCCATGTAGCTGCTCTATGCTGGCAGGAGAGCTCTCTCGCCAGCATAATGAAACCACTCCCAACAAGCGGCAGTAAATATAATGGCAGGAGACACTCTCATGCCAACACATGTCCAAACTGGCACTTTTGTCGGTGAAACTTATGTCGATCAGGGGGGGTGTTTTTTCACACCCCTGACTGACAAAAGTACTAGTGTAGACAAAACCTAAGGGGCAAAATCCTGCTCATTATACTCATGCAAATAGACCCATTGGATGAAATGAGCAGGGGTTGTCCCATAATCTGGCTCCAGATTGGGGAAGGCGGGGGGTTGTATAATTTAGTAGTAGAACAGTGGTATGGAGGCCTGATAACAGCTATGCCAGCCCTTACGCTCCAGTGGCAACTGAGAGGACATTGTGTTGCAGCACTGTACCCAGGCTCTGGAGTGTGGGTTGGATTTGGCTATTATTCCCTCCAGAAGGTTTTTATTTAATAAGAACAGAATTAAGCAAGATTTTTTTAGAAGTAAATCAGTGACGCCTCGTACAACTTGATTTAACTAATTAAAGCTGGCCTGCGGCCACACCATCTTGGGCAGTACGTGTATCAGCTTTTATTAGCTAAGTAACATCAGGCTGGATCAGTACTTGGATTGGGGACTTGACGTAAGTCCCAGGTGCTACAAGAGGTGGTGTAACTGAGTCGGTAGAATGGAAGTTCTCCTCCCCCTGCGTCCACACTGTAATGGCGTAAGATGGCCTCTTACAAGGGATCAACTGTGCTGCTGAAGCCAGCCCCTTTCAGATGAGATGTTATTTACTGTCTTACTATCCTCACAAACATGCTGGAGTTTCACAAGCTGGAGAAGAAGACATGATCCTTGCCTCAAGCAGCTTATAAAGTCATTTCTGACATGAGGAGGTAATGAAACAGTTGGGCTGAGTTAAGGGGAGAAGGGCAGTGGCAAGATCCTCAACGAAAGGAAGTGCACAGCATGAGGCAGAAGTCTTCTCCCACCACCAATAATTAGTAGACACAAATGGTTTAGTTGGCTATAATATTCTTCATTTCTGTCCCAAAACTCTTGTGTGTATAATCCATGATTATACTGTGTGACTCTCTGTCTCCCTCTGTGACTGGACCACACAGACATTTATGTGTCAACTAGAGCCTTTAAGCTGATACTGGGTTGTATCGCTCCTACAGCAGAAAATTCTGCTTTTAAAGCCAGAGTTCCCAGTTTCAGTTTGTGTTACATGCAGGGTCCTTGTGTTACATGTGCTATTATAAAGGTTGTCACATCCCACCCCAGAAGTGGCTGCATTTCAGTCATGTGGAGAAGTGATCTCTGTAAGCCAAATCCCCCCAAAGTTAGAAAAGCCTTAGTACAAAAAAGCCCCATTCATAGAAAAATGAACTTCAGCCCAAAATTTTGTTGCAGACCAGAGTGCCTGTGCATCAAGCTATTGTTAGGTATGGGGGAGAGAAGCAGATATGGCCTGCAGCTCAGTAATTACACTGATTTTGGGTCATGAGGCTTTATGCTGTGTGGACTCGTTGGCCATAGCTTAGACATTTCCACTTTTTCCTATCCCTGTTTCTGAGCAGTGAACAACTCGAGAGAGGTCACCTCTGTGGTGCTCAGATACCTGCAGAGTCCCCTGACTTGCTACTTGCCCCACCAGCACATCTCTGTTGTTCTCTCCTATAGTGTGTCACCGTAATTCAGCTCAGGAGCTAGCCCTCTAGATGTAGTTTGGGATTCTTGCTAATGCTAGAACACATTTATTCTAAAAAAAAGTCAGTTTTAAAAGTTTTTGATAACTCTTAGGGACCAGTAGATATTGGAGCAAATCCTCAGTTCTTATTTGAACAAAATCCCCACTGAATTCAACAGCAGTGTTTCCAATACTCGTGAATTACTCATGTAAGTCTAATGATATCTGGAGTTTTAATTCAAGCCCCAGCTCCTGGAGTTAAGTGATCTTGTGAGAATCTCAGTTTTCTTTTTTTAAGTAAATTTCTAACCTTCATGGTTACAGAGAAAATCTTGAAAACATGACCCAATATGGCTCAAATATGAGAAGGCAAATAATCCAACATTTATTATTTTAAAAAATGTTGGGATTCTTTAGCCAATCTCATGATTTTTGAATGTGAGGAGCTGGCAACATTACAGTTGGAATTTGGCCTGAATAAGGACTAAAACTGAGAGCCAAATCATACCCTCCTGGAGGAAAAGCAAAACAAATATGGGAAAGACAACTAGGGGCCTGATTCAAAACTCCAGGTTTAAGATGTCATCTTGCCTTAACTACAGACATGGACCCAAATATTACTGAATTGAGCAGGGGGCAGTATTCCAAATTGGGTTCAGCCCCAACCTGTTCAAATTGGCTCCTTAATATGAGCTGAACTAAAACCACAGATCTCAGGTTTGCAATTCTGGATCCAGATCTGCATGATTCACTAAGGCTCATTGCCACTTAAAAGCACAATTTTGAGATCTCTGAAATACAGTAAAATAATCTGACAGTATCATATAGAAGTTACACGTTAATTTGTTCCTTTTTTCAGACTATGTACATCCACAATTTTACACATATATATAACTACAAATAGCAGAGTGCAGAAGCGACTGCAGTGCACTGCCCGGTCTCTCTGTGCATGAGTGCACACAGATGCTTCAGGACTCACCTGCAATGTGTTGCTATCATTCCTCAAAGTCAGTAAGTATTAACAATTCATGAAAAAGGAAAACAGTTTTTTCTTCTTTCAAAAACATTAGAAGTATCTTGGGCTAAAGATGCATTGGGCAGCTCTGGATATAAGTTGGCCATAGCTGTTCTTAGAGGTGCCACTTACATAGGTTTTATTGGCACGAATTAGGCTTTCATTAGGGAAACACAATACCCCAACTGCTGCTGCCACTAGTGGTGTTTGTGTCACAGAAATACTTTCCACCAAAGGGAGATCTCAAGCAAAACAGCACAGTGTCAGTGCTGACTGCCAACCTAAACAGTCACACTACTGCAAACGCCCACTGATGGCTTTTCTCCTCTCTCAAAGTAATTGCTCTCCCCGCCACCCACATATTTCTAATATTCCTATCTTCATAATATCTCCGTGCCAACAAGTATTTGGTACTGTGGAAAACCAAATAGACTTGCAGAGAGTAGCATAACTTTGCAACTTTAAGAATATTTACGTTGTATATTTAGACATGTGTAACAATTTGTGTTTTAACAGTTATAAAGCTTTAACTTTTTGAGTCTCAACATCTACTGCCATTAAATAATTCTCTGACCCTTCCATTACCTGACCCACCTTTTATTTACCACAGCTATGAAAATGTACATCGATAAAAAAATAAAAAATGCTCAAAACCCACAATTTAGAACAATGGTGAACATTTAAAATAGATAAAAATTACAAAAAAGTTTAAAAATAAAAATTGATACTATTTGGCCAAGACTACATATATATCAGGCCACTAACTGCCCAGCCATTTCAGACCAAGCCCCACCACCATAATTGGATCAAAGTATTACAGCCCTCAGGAGACTAAACTCTAGTCAATAGATGCAGTCTTGGATAATTCGATTGCTTATAAGTATTTTTATATTCAGTGGAGGGAAGAAGTGTGGGGAGAATTGAATTAGTAATGGGCAAACCTTAAAATAGTTAATTTGGCTGTAATAAGTATTGTGACAAAGTTCCTCCTTTACCTTGGTGGGTCCTGCACTTACTGGCGGATTTGCTCGCCTCCGTGATCTTCCCCTCTGGTGGAACCCACAAGTCTGGATCAACTCCTCCTGTGTCTGTCAGAGTTGCGAGGTTTGGGGGAATCCGGGCCCCCCTCTACTCCGGGTTCCGCCCAGGCCTGAGGATTGCAAACTGTCTATAGTGCCTCTGTAACAGCTGCATGACAGCTACAACTCCCTGGGCTACTTCCCCATGGCCTCTCCAAACACCTACTTTGTCTTCACCACAGGACTTCCTCCTGGTGTCTGATATGCTTGATTGTTATATTCCTCAATCTCCAAGTAGCACACCCTCTCAGTCTCAGCTCTTGACCTCTTGCTCCCAGCTCCTCACACACGCTTCCTCTCCTCGGCTCCTCCCGCCTCACTGGAGTGAGCTCCTTTTTAAACCCAGGTGCCCTGATTAGCTGCCTTGATTGGCTGCAGGTGTTCTATAGGTAGCTATTCTCCACTGCCTTCTAGAAGATCTTAATTGGCCCCAGGTGCCTTGATTAACCTGGAGCAACTGCCATTTGGTTACCATGGTACTAGGGATTTGTTTAGCTGGGGCTAACATACCTGTTCTCAGTACTTGTATGTGCCATCTGCCTTGCCTATCACATATCCCCACTGCTCAACACCATAGGTTGGATTGGGACGCCGGCAGTGTGTTCGTGAAAGATCATCAGCGTTAGTTGTGGTGGCATCCAGCCCTGTGCGTGTGCAGAACTGGAATGGTTGGAGGGAAAGAACCCTGGTGACCCTTGCATTCTTTTTCCTTATCTCTGCAATCCACTGGAGGAGTGCCATGGTCCATCACAAGAGTAAATCGCCGGCCAAGAGGTAATAACGCAGGTCTCCATGGCTCCATTTACAGCAAGGCATTCTCTCTTGACTACTGCATTGCTTCTGTTCTCTTGGGAGCAGCTTTCTGCTTAGATAGAGGATCGGGTGTTCTTCTCCAATCATTTGTGACAGAACCGCCCCTGACCCCACCTCAGAAGCATCTGTCTGTAAAATAAATTCCTTGGTAAAGTCCGGGGCTATGAGTATGGGGTCATTACAGAAGGCTGTCCGAAGGTCTAAAAATGCCCCCTCTGCTATGCCGGTCCACTTCACCATGTCTGGACCTCGAGCCTTCACCAAGTCCTTTAGAGGACTTGCCCTACTGGCGAAGTGGGGAATAAAACGTCGGCAGTAGCCTACCATGCCTAGGAATGCATGGACCTGCTTCTTTCGGGTCGGCCGGGGCCAGTTTTGAATCGCTTCTAGCTTATTAGTTTGGGGCTTCACTATACCCCTTCCTACAATATATCCCAGGTACCTAGCCTCTGCTAGTCCTATGACACATTTAGCAGGATTAGCAGTGAGACCAGCCTGCCTTAAGGTGCGTAGTACGGCCTCAACTTTCTCCAAGTGGGTTCCCCAGTCTGGCGTATGGATGATGACATCATCTAGGTATGCAGCTGTATAACTAGTATAGGGGCACAGCAACTTATCCATGAGGCGCTGGAATGTGGCTGGGGCCCCACGTAACCCAAAAGGAAGGACAGTGTACTGGAATAGCCAGTCTAGGGTGGAGAACGCTGTCATTTCTTTAGCTTCTTTTGGTCAGGGGAATCTGCCAATACCCTTTTGTCAGATCCAGTGTAGTCAAGAATCGGGCACTACCCAGTCGGTCAACTAGTTCATTGATGCATGATATGAGGAATGCATCAAATTGGGATACTTCATTTAGTCAGCAAAAGTCATTACAGAATCTCGCGATACCATCAGGTTTGGGCACTAGAACGATTGGACTGCACCACTGACTGTAGGATTCTTCAATAACGCCTAATTCTAACATTTTCTTTGCTTCAGCCTTGATTTCTTCTCTTTTGGCTGCTGGGATTCGGTAGGGTCTCAGTGTTACCTTGGCTCCGGGGATCATGCGGATATGGTGATAGGTCTCAGTTGTCCGCCCCGATTTTGTAGAGAACGCATCTCGGTTGCGATTAATCATGTCGGCTACCTCGAGTTTTTGGATTGGCATCAAGTCAGGTGATATATTCACTTGTTCATGTAAGTTATCCTCCTGGGGAAGGGTCTCCTGGGTGACTAAGCATGCCTCTCGATCATGCCAAGGTTTTAGAAGATAGATGTGGTAAATTTGCTCCGATTTCCTGCGGCCTGGCTGCTGCACCTTATAGTTTACCTCTCCCACGGTTTCAGTCACTTCATAGGGTCCCTGCCACTGGACCAACAGCTTGCTTTCTGCTGTGGGCACCAGGACCATTACTCGATCCCCTGGTTGGAACCGTCGAAGCTTTGCTTGGTGGTTATAATGGGTTCGTTGGGTCTCCTGTGCTTTCTCCAAGTGTTCCCGTACAATGGGTGTAACTCGAGCTATCCGATCCCTCATCTGTAGTACATGCTCGACTATGTTCCTTCCGGGATTTGGCTCCTCTTCCCAGGTTTCTCTGGCTATATCCAATATGCCCCGGGGATGGCGCCCATATAGTAGTTCGAATGGAGAGAAACCTGTGGAGGCCTGTGGGACTTCCCGGATGGCAAACATGAGGTAAGGCAATAGGGTATCCCAGTCTTTCCCATCCCGGCTCACCACTTTCCTGATCATGGCCTTGAGGGTCCTATTGAACCTTTCCACAAGGCCGTCTGTTTGTGGGTGGTATACAGAGGTCTGTAGGGCTTGTACATGGAGCAATGAACAGAGATCTTTCATCAACTTGGACACGAAAGGTGTCCCTTGATCAGTCAGTATCTCCTTGGGTAGCCCAACCCGGGAAAAGATCTGTAGTAGCTCCTTAGCTATTGTCTTGGAAGGTGTGTTGCGTAGGGGAACGGCTTCTGGGTACCGGGTTGCATAGTCTAGTACAACCAGAACATGTTGGTGGCCCCGAGCTGTCTTCTCCAGGGGCCCAATCAGATCCATGGCTATGCGTTCAAATGGTACCTCTATTATTGGAAGAGGTATCAAAGGGGCCCGCAAGTGTGGGCGAGGGCTATGTAGCTGACACTCTGGACAAGAGGTGCAGTATCGCCTGACATCTTCATGTACTCCTGGCCAGAAGAACCTCCGCAGGATCCTGGCCTGGGTTTTCTCTACCCCTAAGTGTCCTCTAAACAGGTGACTGTGGGCGAGGCTCAATATGGCTTTTTGATGTTTTCGTGGCACCAGAAGTTGATGTATCTCCTGCTCCTGCATTTGCATCACATGGTACAGGAGATCTTTCTTCACTATAAAGTAGGGTCCTGGACCCCGGACCTTCCCGTCCATTGCTATCCCATCTATCTCAGCCACCTCTTTCCTGATGTTATCATATCTAGCATCCTCTGCCTGGTCCCGTCCGAAAGTCTCTCTCCCAGGACTAACCTGCCTGAGCTCCCAAGGGCCAGCTTCTGCTTCCTCCAACAGCTCGTCGCCATCACGGCTGGGGCCAGCCTCCAGCTCACCTTCTGTGTCAGTAGTTTCTCTGATGGCCGCTCGTGTCCATCTGCCTACTAGCGCGGTCTTCTGGCCCTGGGTCAGGATCTGGGTTCCCAAAGCCTTTGCAGCCTTCCTTTCTTTTTTTGTCTTCCGGGCCTTGTGGGAGGCTAAGAACAAATCCTGAGAAAACTCAGAAAATATTGGGGGTTGACATTCCCCCAATGATGAGTCACTGCCAACAGGGTCTCCATCTCCCTCCAGCCTCTCCGGGGGGAGTAACTTATCAAACCCTGGATAGTCCCTCCCAATAACTACAGGATACGGGAGTTTAGGAACTACGCCCACTGTCACCTTAATGGAGTTCCCCTGAACCTCTGTCTCCGCTGGGATGGTGGGGTAATAGCTCATGGCCCCATGCACACACGTCACTGCTACGCATTTGGCTTGCAGCAGCTGGCTATTTTTACCAGCTTACCCGATATAAGGGTGATAGCACTCCCCAAGTCCACAAGTGCTGTAGTCTCTGCTCCATTTATCTTCAATGGCCTGGTGTAGTTATGCGGGGCTAATGCGACGCCCGCAGGGTAGATAAGGGTGCATGGGACCTCCCAATCCCCCAAGTTGCATTGCATAGGCTCCTCGGTGCTGGGACACTGTGCTGCTATGTGTCCCCACTCCCCACATGCATAACATCTATAATTGTTTCTAATTATTCTCCTATCGTGTGGGCTAGGGGGTTTAGTCCCAGGGTTCCCCCCACTCAGGCCAATCCCTTCCTTCTGGAGTCTCTGCTGGTTTTCAGCCCCCCTCTTCCTCAAACTAGGACTCCCCAGGGGTTTGGCTGTCCCACCTTCCAGAGCTGGGGTTGGGTGTTTGCTACAAAAGGGGCTTTCCTTGGATAGTTGAGTTAGTTCCCTGGCTGTCATGCGTCTTTCTACCAGTGTGATCATCTCGTCATAGGTGGATGGATCGTTCTGGCCTACCCATTTGCGGAGATCTGGTGGCAGTGCCCTCATGTACTGGTCGATGACCAGAACCTCTAGTATCTCTTCCGGACTCCGGGACTCTGTTTGCAACCACTTTTGTGCGAGATGGATGAGGTCATACAATGGGACCGCGGGGTTTTGTCTTCCTGGTACCTCCACTCATGATACTGCTGGGCCCACACTGCAGTCGTTACTCCAGATCTGGCCAGGATCTCTGCCTTTAGCTGGGAGTAGTCTGCTGTAGCCTCTTCAGGCAGATCATGGTAGGCCCTCTGGGCCTCCCCACACAGGAATGGGGCAAGGATGCCAGACCACTGATCTCGAGGTCAGGCCTCCCGTAGGGCTGTCCTCTCAAAGGCCAGAAGGTATGCCTCTACATCATCCTCCCATATTATTTTCTGCAGCCAATGGCTAGCCCGTATGAGCCGCATCTCATCATGGCCACGGTTCAGCTCTGTAAAGGTCTTTACCTGGTTTACCAGTTCCCACAACATAGCTCAGTCTTGAGCAGCTTGGTCCATCAGCAGGCAATTAGTCTCTTGCTGCAGCCGCACTGCTTCTTGCTGGGCGGCTGCCTGGACATGGGTAACCTCCTTCTGGGCTGCCATGGCTTGCATCAGTGCCCGCACTACATCATCCATTGTGGTGACAAAAAAAAAAAATAACCCTCTTTTTTTTTTTTTAAATCACCCTCCTTCTTCCGCCGCACTGTGCACACCAAAAATCCCAGGCCTCACACCAATTGTGAGAAAGTTCCTCCTTTACCTTGGTGGTTCCTGTGCTAACTGGCAGATTTGCTCACCTCCGTGATCTTCCCCTCTGGTGGAACCCACAGTCTGGATCAACTCCTCCTGTGTCTGATCAAGAGTTGCGAGGTTTGGGGGGAATCCGGGCCCCCCCTCTACTCCGGGTTCCAGCCCAGGGCCCTGAGGATTGCAACTGTCTATAGTGCCTCCTGTAACAGCTGCATGACAGCTACAACTCCCTGGGCTACTTCCCCATGGCCTCCTCCAAACACCTACTTTGTCTTCACCACAGGACCTTCCTCCTGGTGTCTGATAATGCTTGATTGTTATAATTCCTCAATCCTCCAGTAGCACACCCTCTCAGTCTCAGCTCCTTGTACCTCTTGCTCCCAGCTCCTCACACACGCTTCCTCTCCTCTGGCTCCTCCCCGCCTCACTGGAGTGAGCTCCTTTTTAAACCCAGGTGCCCTGATTAGCCTGCCTTGATTGGCTGCAGGAGTTCTAATCAATGTAGCTATCTCCACTGCCTTCTAGAAAGATCTTAATTGGCCCCAGGTGCCTTGATTAACCTGGAGCAACTGCCATTTGGTTACCATGGTACTAGGGATTTGTTTAGCTTGGGGCTAACATACCTGTTCCTCAGTACTGTACTGTAGCCATCTGGCCTTGCCCCATCACAGTATCCACAAGATTCAACATGTATCCAAAGTTTATTCAGTGCCTCTTGATGTTGAAATCAAGCTGAAAATCTGGTTAGTGGTGAAATCAGAAGGTGAAGATGCAGACCAAAATAGTTCAAACCCTAAGAAGTTTTCCAAAATGTTTCAAACTTTAAAAATAAAAAAAATCCAGTTGGTTCTGAGTTAGCTCTTCATCTTTAACTTTATCTCCCTGTATCTCTCTATAACTTCCCACTGAACACTCTTATTGTACAGTAAAGCATTAACTGTTTTCACCTTAACTTTGGCCCTCCTTTAACCATGAATTCCTCTGCGTAAATAAAGACGATGTTGGCATGTGTATAGATAAATGACTCTAATCATTGCAGAAGCATATGAGTATCTAGAAATCCCAGGCACATGATGCAGGTGATATCAAATGAATCAGTCATCCTGAGTCAGTAAGTGGCATGAATTACTTCTAACCCTCAGAAAGGGTAGTTCCTCTAGGTCAAGTTGAGGTCACTAGAGCAACCTAGGGAAGGTCACGTTGCTCCTGGCTGGAGAGTGCTTTATAAGCAAGACTTCAGTTTCCAGCATTTTTCAGAGTTCTTCTACATTAAACATACAAAATTTATCTGAAAATAACATTTATTTTAGTTTAGGCTCCAAAGCATGCAGCTGCTACCAAAGAAACAGAAAACAACTGATTATTTTACATCATTTACTTTAACTAAAACATGACAGTAGAGCTCTCGTGTTAATTTCTCAATATCTTTAGATGCTGCATCATGCAACAGGAAATAATGGCTGCTACAAGTGATACGAGGATAACAAACGTACCTCGGAAACAGCTTCCCCTTACACAAACGCAGTGGTAATAAGAAAACAGCTTTGTGACTAGACTCATGGAAAAAAGAAGCCAGCCATTAGAAACAGGCTTGCCAAACATACCGCTGAGTTGTCTTTTCTTTCCTAATCTGTGTATCTGCTGTTAGACAAAAGAGCTTTCAAGGGCTGGCCTGCTAAAGCACTCTCAATTCTTTCTTCCCTTAAAAAAGGCAGAGCTGGCACATGCACAGTAAATAAAAATAACAAGCATGTGATGCTCGAGATGCATGTGAACATAAAGTGACGTTGGCAGCCCCCGCAAATAGAACTCCAGTTAAAAATAGCCTTTGTCTAAATGTGGAAAGTGTGTAAATATAGTAGCGGTTTCAGCTTACTATAGAGGCTCACAAGCTCCAAGGAACAGAAGCTTATTATAGAGCATGTGCGTCATAGGAGGGGGAAAAAGGGAAAAAAGAAAGACAAACTACTCTGCAATTAGTATCTACAGGGAGACGTAAATTAATTTTTTCCCCATTCATTGTTTGGAAAGTGGACACGGGTAAAGTAACTGGCAGATGCAGATGTCTGCATGTTGTAATAGTGCTAAAAAGGAAAAAGAGGAAACTACAGGAAAGAGGAAAGATAAATCTAGACCCAACAAGGACAAACACAGGGAGCTTTCTGGGCAAAGAATGGTTGCTCAGGCAAAGGGATATGGAGACAGTAGGAGAAATTCTGATCTCAGTTACACTGAAGTAAACAAGGCTTCCTTGACTTCAGTGAAGCTATTCTGGATTTACATACATTAGTGTAACCGAGATCCAAATTTAAGCCAGGGAGCCTATTTTTGTGCTGAATGAAAAGAATGAAAGTGGCAGTGATTTGTCTCAAGAACAATGCACATACTGGATTCTGGCGACAGCAAAATAGCCTTTACTTTTTTTCTCATACGTTACCTGGTATTTCATCCCAATATTCAACAAGCCGTGAAATAAGGAAATTTAGAAAATCCCCAGATAAACCCTATGGAATAACTGACACCCAATTAAGACTTTACCCTGGATGACACAGAAAGCTACAAAGGACTTGCAAGTTACATTAAATCCCAAGAACATCATTTCAAGATGTTATTAGCTGTGGCATGCAGTATGTCCTTTTAAAAAACTCTGCTTTAATTGTACTGAGAAAAAGGAAGGAATTCTCAGTCTACTGGTGTCTCTGCTGTATGAGTGAAGATTAGATATTCTTCAAGAGGGCCTTAAATATATTCAGATTGACAAAAATGGTATTTTATTTATTTCAGTTTATAATTAACCATTCATCTGTTCCTCTAAGTGCCTTTACAATCAGGGCTGCTCAGAGGATTCAGGATGTCTGGGGTCTTTGGCGGCCGGGGGGGCCCCACCGCCGAATTACCGCCGAAGACCAGATGCTTCGGCAGCAGGTCCCAGAGCGGAAAACCCCCCCACTGCAGGTCTTTGGGGCACTTCGGCGGCAGGTCCCAGAGCAATAGGACCCCCTGCCACCAAATTGCCACTGACGACCCAGAGCAGAAGAAGCTCCAGGGGTCCCTGTGAGGCCCAGGGCCTGGGGCAAATTGCCCCACTTGCCCCCACCTCTGGGCAGCCCTGTTTACAATTATTGTTAAAAGAAACAATATAACTAAAAGTAGCAGCAAATTCTCAGGAAAACTCTACCTAAGACACACACAGAGAAAAGGAATGCCTCTTTCCTGTGACCTCTTTTCTATCTCTATCTCTTACTCTTTGCTTGACTAACATGGGGTGGCAAATGTAATAGAAAAAAGAACAATTGTTGAGTGGTAAATGACATGATGTGTGATATAAAGTCATGGCCTGGGTAAAAGTTGCTGGTAAAAGTTGCCTTATTAAAATGGCATGGTAAATTGATGCTATAAGTTCTCATGTATATTGTAAATTCACCTTTGATACAGTGCATCACTAGAACAAGTTAATTTTAGTACTCCAAGGAATAGACTTATATGGCTCACTCAAGTAAACACGCTAAATGAATGTTTAAATGAGAACAATTTGCCAAATGCAAAGCGAGAACCATATATAACCCTCTTATACAACTACATAACACAGCAGTGCTGGCTGCTTTACAAAGTTCTGGCTTATGTACAAATTCGAGTTGTTAACTCCCACCACTATCTGGCCCAAAATGGGACTTCCTGGAAAATACCACCCTGACTATCTGGGATTAATAGTTTAGTAGTCATTGTGGTTTGCTCTATCCCCTTTAAATGTAAGGAATTTTTCATCTTCAAAATATCGCAAAGCAGACTGATTTTACTCCTGTTCAGTTTCCAGTCAGACGTGGCACAGTACTGGCAACCTCCTTCACTTTCATTGTTTTACTAAGAAAGCAGGAATGAGAAAAGAAAGAGAAAAAGGAAACTGATATGGTAAAAGCTCCTGCTCTTATCTCAAGAGTAATTCTACCTTTCTCTACTCTAATGCGTCATTGTCCTAGTATTTATGGCACATACAGTGAGCTATTGCTGTAGTATCATAGCTATCAGGGTCCTACAAAATGTTCAGGAAGGGTTACTCTAACATAAGAGATGTGAGGCTAAAACTGCTTGCTGTTATTTCCCAACACTTGCATTTCCCTCCACCTACAAGCACGACAAGTTAATTTAACTAGATAACTTAAAAAAGTTAGAATAGACTTTCTGACGCCTATTAGCTTTCATTCATACAGAGTAACAAAATAACTTGCTGTAAAGGCTGTCTTCTTCCTTGCTTGAAAGTGCTGTATAGTTTCTGCGTTCACAATAAATCTGTTTGGAAGACTGCCCTAAAAGTGTTACCATAGTGATTATTTTGGAACTGCATGGAAGAAGAACTGAAGCACTTACTGGTCATAGCAGAAAATCAGCAGATTGCATTTGTCAGAATCTCTCTACTTCTTGATTTTTTGGGGCAGGGAGTTTAGCAATTTATGAAATCCTCTTAACCTGCAGTATTACTTCAATTTAGCAGACAGCAGATGTTAAGCAGGAGTGAAAATCTCCAGGATAGTTTCCTCAAAAATTATTTAGTAAATAATTATTATCTACATATTACTCAGACAAGGGGAAAATGCCATCCTCCTGGGTGGTGAATACATTGCAAGTAGACAAAGTGTTCTAGTCTTCTGCTGTACTCTACAGTTAAAGTATCACAAACATTTCTTTGTCACAATGGAGAATTTAAAGGTAAGAAAAAGAAATTGTGCAAAGGAAATTAGTTTTGAGTCTTTCTATTTTGGAAAAGTGCAAGCACAGCACTGGGACTTTCAGACTAAGGCCTTGCCTATATAGGAAAGTTGCACTGATTTAACCTAAAGTATGAATTTAAACAGATTTAGTTAAAGCAGTGCAAACCCTTGTGTGGACATTCGTATTTCAGTTTAAGAATGGCTTTTTTTATTTATTTATTTAAGTTGATTGTAAGGAGATTTATGCTAACTCACAATAAGGGTTGCAGTGGTTTAACTAACCCAGTTTAATTAACATAGCTAAACTGGTGTAGTTTTGTGAATGGATGAGGCCTAAGATATCTTTGAGGAGAATACAATACATGGTCATATAACTTCATTCACAGTCCTCTTTCCTCCCCCCTTTTAGCTATAAGCTTCCCGAGGAAATTGCTGTAAGTTCTATTTCTTTACACAGCAAGTTCCAGAAGAATCCAGAATTCTGGTGAAGAGAAAGCCTTATTTATTTAAAAATTTAAAGTGGGTTTTAGCACTAGTGAAAGATGCCAGATAGATGGCAGCAGAAACTAAAACTCTTTATTCATTGAAGGCCTGATCTAAAGCCCATTAAAGTCAAAGGCAAGATCATTTTAGCGAGTGTACATGAAGCCCTCACAGAATGGGTAGCAGTAGTGCAAACTTGCCTATTCTGTCCTACCAATACGTCTATGCTGGAGGGCCCATATTTATGGATGAGTTCAGCCTTATACTCCATTCAAAACCTGGCCTTTCTTCTGTGAATGCCAGCTAGTGCTAATCAAGTTGCCAAATATTATAGAGAGTCAGACCAACACATAAATAATAGCATCTAGCTCTTTTCATCTATAGAGTTCAAGGGGCCTTACAAAGGAGGTCAGTATCCTTATTCCCATTTTACTGATGTGGAAAATAAAGCATAGAGACAGAAGTGACTTGCCTAAGAAATCAGGAACAAAGCTAGGAATGAACCCAGGGCTTTTGAGTCACAGCATGGTATGCTGGCCACTAGGACACACATCTCATACTCACATAACTCCTTTCCTAGAGAGGGGAGTTGGTTAACATTTTTCCTTCAGAATGTTTTTCAACAACCAAAAAAGCCCTTAAAATTGCAGAAAATTTGCATTTTTTTCTATTTTTTCCATTTTTTACACACCTCCTCCAGAACTAAAAAAGTTTCAGTTTTCCAAAAACAAAAATGGAATTTTTTTGGTTTTCCAGTTTTTGGTCCCTCTCCATTCTCTTCCTTTTTTCTTCCTCGCTTACCTTTTTCTATTTTGCCACTGTAAGTGCGGATTGTGGGGGAAATGTGAGAAAAGGAAAAGGGAGAGAAAGAAAGCAACCCCTCCCAATTAAAAAATTACAGATTTTCATTTTTGGTTCTGAAACACCCCTCTCTCCCCCAAAGAGGTCTTTTTGGTTTTTGTTTTAGTTGAAAACATTTTCAGAATTTTTTTTTCACAAAACATACCTACCTGTTTTTTGACCAGTTCTAATATACAGCAGTCTGCCAAACAGCAGTCAGAAGGTAACAGCTTTGGTCACTTCAAACTAAGACTGGCTTTGAACTAGTGACTTAGAAATGCAATTCTCCAACTTTTTACTAACTCTTTAAACAGCTAAGGCCATAAGAATATTTTTTACCATTTGGTATCTTTGCTAATAAAGTTAAGGTAAACTCTTCTCACAGGCAAATGGCAGAAAAATGAATCATACTCTAAAAATTGGGATATCAAGAGATCCATAGATTAACAAAGGAGGCAAGACATGGAACTGGAAACGCAAATGGGAAGCTGAAGAGAGTGTCTGAGGAGTGCTTTTGAAGACTACTTAATCAACTGCACAATAAGAAAGGAATTCAGGAAATTAGATGAAGACACTATAATGAAAGGCATATTGGAACTAGTTTATATTTTAATTCTTCTTTCAATGGAAAAAGAAACCACAGTGCAGTAGTATGGACATCTGAGTTACTATTTGCTACCCGCTACCATTCACTTGGCCTGATACAAAGGCTACTCCTGGGGAGAATTCTGTGCCAAACAATTAAAAATTCTGCACACAATATTTTAAAATTCTGCATATTTTATTTGTCAAAATAACAAAATATCATCACACCAGTTTCAATTATTTTGGTAATTTATTTCAAAATTCCTGTCAGCAAGTATGTCTGTAACAAAACAGACAACAAAAAAATCCCTCATGAGTAGAGAGTTAAAGAAACCCCTAAAATAAACCAATCCTTGTTTCTTTTTATGCGTTTGTCGGGCGCCTCAATCTGGGTGTGTCACCTATGCCAGCTGGGCACATCTTGGGGGAAAACTCTGCCCCTCTGATCTTTTAGTTGATTCTTTCTTTTTTTTTGCCCTGCCTCCCTAGTATTACTATATTTCAAGTTCCCAAATAGAGAACACTCCCACAGTGAGTGAGGGGAAGTTGGAGTGAGGGGGATACAGGTGGGGAGTGTTGGAGGGAGTATTTGGGGGGTGCTGGAGGGGTTGTTTCAGGGGTGCTGAAGGGGCATGTGTGTGCTGGGAGGGGATATTTGGGGGGTACTGGAGTGGGCTGTGTAGGACTTCCCTGGCCCAAACACCCGCGCCCCCTTCCCCCACAGAGCACAGCCACAGGCTCCACTCCATGCAGCTTTGTTGCTGTCCTGCCAGCAGAGATGACCCACACCTACTGATAGTCGGGGGTATGCCCCCTCCCCAGCAGGCCCTCACCTTACCCTCAGTTTCCCCTCCTGGAAAGCAATGACCTTTCCCTGCAGCTCTGAGCTGTTGCTCCTGCCTCTCCTAACAAGGCGCAGTTCATCGGCTCTGCCAGCTGCAGGGAGGGGGCCAGGCCACACCATGTGACCCAGTGGGGCTGGCAAACCTGGGAATTGCAGTCCGTCCACACCTCCCACGCAGGCGCACCATGAACTGGGGAGCTGGGCTCTGCTTGGTCTAGTGGCCTCTAGCAGCAGCCAGCAGCTCTGCAGCACCAATTCTATGAGGGAGGGGAATGAAATTCTGTGCAGAACATTAATTCTGCATAAATTATATTGTGCAGTGGCACAGAATTCCCCCAGGAGTAAAAGACCATTAAAATCAATGGAAAGACTCCCACTGATTCCAATGAGCTTTGGTTCAGACCCTGAGAGATTAATAGGACCAAATTTCATTATGATGTTCCACAACATAGAAACAGAAATTAGACAAAAATTTAAAATACTTTTGCTGTAATGCAAAGCTACTTTCTTAGAATTCAGAAACATACAAGAACCCCAAAATAGAGAGAAAGAAAACAGTCTCCCTAAAATAGAGGCACAACTCACCCCATCTTGTTTAAAGTTGGCTCTTTTCACACTGACTTTAATATAGTTTGTTCTACTACAAAGCCCTCCTAGCCCGCAAGCAGGACTAGGAAACATCCCCTTCCCACCACGAGCACTCTTAAAGCAATAGCTGGCAATTCCAACATAGTCTTCAGTACACCACATCTATACTCCTAAATCATGTGAGTAATATTTACTTAGGTGATTAGTGCTCTGCCAAGGTTTTGGCCATTCTTTTCATCCTGAGGAGTTGCTAGGCGGAACTGGTCTCTGTCACTTTCTTCTTTCTATCTTTATTCTGTCAATGAACTTACACTGACCTACAGAAAACACTAGCTCTGCTGACTCATTCCTGGATTTTTTTTCCTGAGAAAATCAATTCTTATGATCCCACATCTTTGCATACTGCTAAACTTTCAATATGTTCATTTTGATCACTGTCAGTCTTACTTCCTTATTCCTTGATGTAAGTAGCTATCTAATTACTGTGACATCAATTCCTTAAGGAACTTTAAATAATTACATCTGTGTATCTCACTTCTATCCTGAAGAGTCTGGGGGAGGTTGGCTTCTGGCTTAAGAGCATCAGGTGTCTTCTGTTTTTTCAAAAAATGTGTATACTTATTTCCAAGATTTTCTTTCTTTCCTGCTTAATGAAGCATCTGGAAACAAAAATATGTCAGTCCTAATTTAAAAAATAGACCATAGTAGTGAATGTGACTCAGGAACTGTCACCATCATTTTAAGAGCTCTTTGCCCCTACCTTTTTGTATAAAAAGTCTTTTTTTGATATTTAGCAAACCCATATTCCTCTGTCCTCTTTCTTTTACTTTCAGGTTGGTACATTAATTTTATAATCCTCCCTTTTTAATCAATCTTATTTCAGTAGCTGTGATTGCCGAGGGACATGAAATAGGAATAAGTCAGTCATAACAGTGGTCATTAACAATATATTGTTATGGCAGGTATCACCAGGTGGTGATGTTACACGGAGTCCTCCAATTTTTTAGTGTGTGAGCAAATCCAGAGTCTTGGGAAGACAAGCAGTGTTGTAGTTTTTGTCACGCACAGATCTATGTAGAGGCAGTGGTCCAAGGTGAGAGATGTATAACCAGCAAGAGAGATTACCCTCTGCCTTGGTCTCTGATTAGAGTCAATTCTTGAGGCAGAGTTGCTCTCTGGAATCCAGGCACTGGAGTTGGTCTGAAGTTGCTGTAAAAGATTGCCTCGTATGCCACGCTGCTGCAGGGCTGTCCAGGGCCACTCCTGGATGCGGCGCGCTGAGGCTCCAGGAGAGGAGGAAGGAGGGGATAAGTGGCATGGTAAGGGGCCGGGGCCAGGGGGAGGTTGGATAAGGGGCAGGGAGTCCCGGGGACAGGGAGCAGTGGGGGGGTTGGATGGCGCAGAGGTTCTGTGGGGGGCAGTTAGGGGATGGGGAAGAGGGGGGTTGGGTAGGTGTGGGAGCTCGGGGGTCTGTCGGGGTTGTGGTGGATGGGGTTGGGGCAGTCAGGGGACAGGGAGCAGGGGGAGTTGGGTAGAGGGTGAGGTCCTGGGGGGCAGTTAGGGTGGGAGGTCTCGGGAGGGGATGGTCAGGGGACAATGAGCGGGGGGCATTGTGGGTTCTGAGATGGGGCAATTGGGAACAGGATGTGGGTTGGGGTCGGATGCGGGGGGGAGACAGGAACATGGGGCTTGTACTCACTGCGCAGTGCCTACCGGGTCTTTGGCGGCACTTCAGTGGCAGGTCCTTCACTCGCTCGCAAGCGAAGACCCTGTCGCCACCGCTGAAATGCCACCAAGGACCCGGTTCTTAGGATTTTGGGAGCTCATCGCTGCCTGTATGCTCTTTGACCATCTCTGTTCCAGGACACTGTGTATGTGTAAATAAAACAATAACCTAAAATACACCCAGGCTCCACAGCACTGATTTATCATCCTTCACTGGGAAGTTGGCTTGCAAGGCCCTGGTCACCTGCTGCTGCCTGGGGAGAGAGGTGCCACTGGTAGCAGACCAGGATACTGGGATTGGAAGAAAAAGCAATAATATATAGAGAAACATAGTAAAAGGATTATAGTTATTATAGCATGGTGCATTGTTTGCTATAGCATTGTGCATAGATGTGGTTTTTATGAATATTAAAGTTTCCTGGCATATCCTTTTAACAAAGATGTGGAATGACTGAGCATATGAACAATATTTGGTATTGGGTTGTTTAGCCACTTCTTAGCAGCACAGCTCCCCAAAGGAATCCTGAGGAGTTATTTCAATTGGAATTTAATTTTTGGTCGCACAGAACTTCTGGACATGTTTGATTTACACATCGTCCATGAAACATACTTGGGGGGCACTATTATTTTTAAATGATCGGGTGACTTGCAAAGACATTGGGGATGGTTTGCTGCATTCTTTGGGGGATGATAATTTGTATTTATAAAATCATCTTTTTTTGGTGTGCTGGTATTCTTTGGAAGATGTCTGTTCTGACAATGAGCATAAAACCATCCCTTGGCTTGGACAGTGCTCAGCTATGGACCAATAAATGACCTCACAATGAGGTTTGACAGTTGTACACTGTTGTCCTTCCAAATGAGTATTCTTCAGATGTGCTTTGGGTGATATACTTGCTTTATTTTTTTTCAATTGCTTTTAGATCTATGATTAAAACAACTATATTGGAGCTAAATAGTAGTAATATTGGGTGGTTTTGTCAATCTTTTGGAGGTGGCTTGCTTATATTTTAGGAAAGAGAGAAAAGTGGGTATTTGTACTATGCCAGTAATTTGGGAGGGTTGTACTTATGTGCAGGATGGGTAAGAGTCCCATCTTGCAAACACTTACTCAGAAGAAGTTACTTGGAAGTCAATGACAACAGTTGCGCAAGTAAAGAACTGCAGGAAACGGTCCCTCTGTTTGTAAATACTTTGTGGTAATCTGTGCGTACTGGGGAGTACTTGCAAATACTTTGAGGACATTAAAATTGAGTAACAATCTGGGAATAGTTAGCTCACAGCTGAATACTCTCATCATTTACCTATTGGAAAATTCATTGCTCATGTGACTATTCGTGACTTTACATGTTATCATCATTGACTACCAATACTTGAAAATGTCACTGCTTGAATATGGTGCTTGAATAATAGTCAGTAAAGGCCCAGATCTTGGACTCCACTCTAGCTCCTCTGCACTGGCTCACCAGTGCAAAGCTGTCTAAATCAGTGGTTCTCAACCAGGTGTACGTGTACCCTTGGGGGTACACAGAGGACTTCTGGGGGTACATCAATTCATCTAAATATTTGCCTAGTTTTATAACAAGCTACATAAAAAGAAGTAGTTAAGTCAGTACAAAATAAACTGCATACAGACAAAATGAGAAAGTAAGCAATTTCTCAGTAACAGTGTGCTATGACACTTTTGTATTTTTATGTCTGATTTTGTACGTAAGTAGTTCTTAAGTGAGGCAAAACTTGGGGGTATGCAAGACAAATCAGACTCCTGAAAGGGGTATAGTAGTCTGGAAAAGTTAAAAACCACAGGTCTAAATCCTCTGGGCACTGGAAGATTCACAACACACAGAAATGTTGGGGTACCATACAGCTTCTATACCACATCTATCACAGCCGCCAGTGTAAGGGGCACATTCAAGGAAGAGGGAGCATGGCTGGGCTGCTACTATCTGGCTAATCCATGGCTGCTAGAATGTCTCTTTTGGACCGTGGGCAGTTAAAGCAGCAGTAACTTACTCCAGGGCAAAATTGGTTCCTAGCAATCCTGAGTTTGGGGGAGCGCAAGATGGGTTTAAAGCCAGTTTTGTCCCTCCCATCCTGAACTCCTGCACAAGCACTCCTCAGCCAGATCAAAGAATCTGACCCAAAATATTCCTTTTATCAGTAATATACACATCTGTAACCCTTCTGCCAGGTAAAGTTATCAGCGACAAGGGCCAGGTTCAATATCTAAGGGTTTCTTTTTAACAATACCACAAGACTAGACTTGAGCCCTCACCCAGTAACCTAGGGAAATGACATACCACTTCCTGGGTGCCTCAAAGAGGCAATACTTCCCCTCTCGCAAGCACAGAGTCTGAGTTTAGAAAAGAAACATTTTTTTAAAAAAAGGGGGGAAAGTAACCCAGCATTAACTTGGATTCATAATTTTAAAACCATGAGCAAAACACGCACCCTAGAGTACATTGAGCGGTGTCTTTTGCCTCAGGATCTTAAGTCCAACAACCAAAAGTTCCTTTAACATGCCCCTTCCTTCTCCCTCCACCACACCCCACTCACAGCTATTGTTCTTGGTCAGTGGAGATCCAGAGTTTAGAGGTGCATTCACATGAGTTCACCTCCCACCCCAAGGCAGGAAAGGCAACTTGCTTGCCCTGCCGGCCACTCTGCTTGCTCCGTGCCACTCTTTCTGCCCGCTACTTGCTCCACTGCAACCTCTGGGATGTCTTGAGGTCATACCACTTAACACAGCTTCCAGTGATTTCAGCTCAGTGTGGGAGCTTCACTGCTAGCCCAGGCTGAGAAATCTCTTTCATCAAAGACATTGTCTCAAAGCAGGCCCAGTTAACAGTGATTTCAACTGTATTGTTCTGTAATAAAAGACTCTCAACTGAGTCTTATGAAGTTTTCTCCCCCAGCTCATCACTAGATGTCAGGGGAGAGCTCATGCAGACCCTGCTTATACATATATTTGGGAATTTAGGGCTAGGTCATACCAAGCCCTGTACATATAGGGAGAGTGGGGAAGGAGAAGGCAGAAGGACTCTTCCCACAACCCTTTGCAATCTCAGTTCTTGCACTCTCAATAAGCAATGCTAAGGGACACGGAAGCTTACTGTAGTGCAGAAAGCCTTCTGAGTGCTTGGAGCATGCCCTAACGTACTGTATCAATTAGAGGTTCTGGGACAGCATGAAGCGAGTTCATGCTTCATCCTGTAAAATAGTGGAGTAGAAGCTACCACTAGGCACTTTTTCAACAGTCCCTGGAGCCACTACACCAAATTGTCTGCTGGTATAAGGTGGCACAATTCCACTGAAGTCAGTGAGCTGCACTAATTTACACCAGCCAAGACATGGACCCACTATGTGCTTCTGGCTTCAGACCTATCCCTGGAAATGTGAATAGTGGTTGAAGCCACAGCCCCATCCTTCATCTGAGCTACAAAGCTCAACAGGACCATATTTCCTGCATAATTTCTATTGTTTCATCCATTTGATAGGTAATTTTCTTTGTGTTTGCCAAGTTTCAAAGACCAGTTAAACATTTGGCAACACTGAGAGATTAGCAGATTTTCATTTATATAGCAGTACTCTCTTGGCAATCATATTAGCTTTCAGGAGAACATTTCCTTTCGATTTATTAATGTTATGTATAGTTTTAAAATTTCCTAAAATAAATATTGATTGGTCACTGGGAATGTACTTATCAGGAATCATGTTTATTCTTATCTCTTACCAGAATTTATTTACTAAGGACAATAAAGTATCCATTCTTCTGTTATCAATCCCAGCATATACTTTTCTCTTTATGTCTGCTTTATAGGTTGAATGTCAGTTGCATATGCAAAGAAGATATATCAATGTTCTTGAATACTCTAACATAACATATAAATAGAAAATGTGCAAGTCTTTTTCTCAGCTAATTGGTCAGACTAATTACTGAAAATACATCATGAACTAAACACCAGAATTGTACTCATTAACAACACAGGAAGAGAAACAAATTCAAGTGTTTGGAGGTGATAATAAAGCAAAGGAAGAAATGTCATATAATGGTCAATGGACTTTGGAATCCATTATTCTTTATCATATAATTTACTCACATTGGAAAGATTATGAAGAGAGAGGGGTCACTATATAGTTAATGTTGCAACTGAGTTGCTATTATAAGCGTAGATTTTGGCCTTTTCTAAAATCCACACACACAAAAAGCCATTTTGGCCTCAATATTGGTTGGTTAGATCTGTGGCCAAGGGAGATTTTTTCTACAAAGTTTAAACTGAATTAAAAAAAGGATTTCTTGAATTATAACTAGGGCCCTACCAAATTCATGGTCATGAAAAACACATCACAGACTGTGATATCTGTTCTTCCCCCGTGAAGTCTGGTCCTTTGGGTGCTTTTATCATATACTATACACATTTCTTGGGGGAGACCAGCATTTCTCAAATTGGGGATCGTGATCCAAAAGGGAGTTGCAGGTGGGTTGCAAGATTATTTTAGAGGGAGTCGCGGTATTGCCACTCTTCATTCTGTGCTGCCTTCGGAGCTCGGCAGCTAGAGAGTGGCGACTGTGAGTGCCCAGCTCTGAAGACAGCGCCCTGCCAGCAGCAGCACAGAAGTAAGGGTGACAATACCATATCATGTCACCCTTACTTCTGCGCTGCTGCTGCTGGCGGCAGCGCTGCCTTCAGAGCTGGGCTCCCAGCCAGCAGCTGCCGCTATCCAGCTGCCCAGCTCTGAAGGCAGTGCCGCTGTCAGCAGCAGCACAGAAGTAAGGGTAGCAGTACCACAGAGCACCCCCCATCGCAATAACCTTGTGACTCCCCCACCACACAACTCGTTTTTGGGTCAGGACCCCTACAATTACAACACTGAAATTTCAGATGTAAATAGCTGAAATCATGAAATTTACAATTTTTAAAATCCTATGACCATGACCAATTGACCAAAATAGACCATGAATTTGGTTCAGACCTAATCATGACTCTCAAAAGTAGAGGTATTTACTAGAGTTTAAAAAGTCTTAATATTTGTTGCAACTTTGTAGAACCCTCCTCTCCCATCAAAAAAATGAAACTAAAAATAAAAAGAAGGAAAAGGATAAAACTTAGTGTACAGAATAGCCCTAGCTGAGACTTGGAGACCAGCAGCACAAAAGAGTTGCCAATTAAAGTCTAATTTAAAAAATATATAACTTTGAATTCTGACTCTTGCTGTGGATTGCCAGTTCTGAGTCACTTAGCATAGCACAAACAGACTGTGAAAGACCAAGGTTTTCAATTTTAGAAAAGAAAAGCCCTTTTCTTGCCGAGATAATCTTTACAAGGTAATCTGATCACCAGGGGGGCCTGTCAATGGGAAAAGGAGAATTTCTCCCCCAAACAGCTCATGGGTTTATGGATAAACCTCCTAAGGCCTGTAGGGAAGGGACTCGAGGCTTGGTATGAGTTCTCCCCTCCTGAAGGCCTGAGATGGGGCTCAGGACTGGGGTGCAGGTAACGTCAATCTGATCTCCTCCCTTCTCACAACCTGCCTGCAGGCCTCCTGAGTTCCTTAGGAAGGAGAGGCTGGAGAGAAGACAAAGCCTGGGATGGAGAGACTGGGGACACTTCCCTCCTTTCTGTTGACTTATTAATGAACAATAGGTGGCCTATGGGGAGCTCTTCTTCCCCTTAAGGCTTTGTCTCATGGCTCCCCTGAGTTTTAGGAACCTCCTCAGTGGCCCGTCCCCCATGAACTTCAGAAGATTTGTTAGTCTTGATAAGCCCGATTTGGTTGTTAGAGGCTGATGAGCCAATTCTGGTTCAACAGAAGCTGACCCAAATATTTTGCATAGCCAAACATCTGGCGGGATGGTTAAGTATGTTGGATCCTTCAAACAGATGCTACAGACTCTGTCCCTCCAGCAGAACTGGGGAGCTCTCTGTGACAGAATGCCTCCAGTGCTCCTGCTGGGGCTTATGCATCCCTGCCCTGCTCCTCACTATTTGCTATGCCACAAGCTAACCCTTAACACCTAAGCAAGACTACAAAATAAATGGACAGTCCAGGGGCGTGGCTACCTATTTAAGGGTCAGGTTGTGCCCAGCAGTTGTTTGGATGCACAAGGGAAGGAGCATGTGACAGGAAGGAGCATGTGACCATTTCCACCCTCTGCAGGTCCTGAGTGAAAAGGGACTACTTGCAGTTAAGCATGCAAGCACTGAGCAGAGCGAGAGCCACTATGGCATGTGCAAAAGGGTGGGGCTATCTCATGCTGCAATTGTGAAACTGACAAGATCATAGAATCATAAGATTAGAAGGGATCGCCAGGGTCATCCAGTCTAACCCCCTGCCAACATGCAGGATTTGTGGTGTCTAAACCTTCCAAGACAGATGGCGATCCAGCCTTCTTTTGAAAACCTCCAGTGAAGGAACTTCCACAATTTCCTTAGGAGGTCTGTTCCATTGTCCTTCTGTTCTTACAATTAGGAAGTTTTTCTTGAGATTTAATCTAAATCTGCTATACTGTAATTTGAACCCACTGCCTCTTGTCCTGCCCCATGTGGCAAGAGAGATCAACTTTTCTCCATCTCTTTTATTACAGCTTTTCAAGCATTTGAAGACTGCTATCATATCCCCACTTAATCTCCTTTTTTCCAAACTAAACATGCCCAGTTCTTTAAGCCTTTGCTTACACGGTTTGCATTCCATCCCTTTGATCATCTTTGTTGCTCACCTCTGGATCTTTTCCAGTTTCTCTACATCCTTTCTATACATTGGTGATCGAAATTGGACACAGCATTCCAGCTGAGGCCAACCAGTGCTGAGTAGAGTGAAATTGCATTTGCTTTTTTTGCAACAGCATTGCACTGCTGACTCATGTTGAGGTTGTGATCCACCACAACTTCCAGATCCTTCTCAGCAATGCTGCTGCCAAGCCAGTTATCCCCCACTCTGTATTTGTGCATTTGGTTTTTCTTCCCTAAGTGTAGCACCTTACATTTGTCTGTGTTGAATTTCACTTTGTTGTCTATAGCCCAGTTCTCTAATTTGTCTCAAGATCCCTCTGCATTTTAGCTCTATCCTCCAAAGTATTGGCAACACCCCCCACCCCTGAGTTTTGTGTCATCTGCAAATTTGATCAGTATGCTCTCTATACCTACATCCAGGTGATTCATAAAGATGTTAAACACCACCAGACCAGAAACAGATCCCTTTGGAACCCCACTTGAGACCTCCTTCCAATCTGACATCATTCCATTAATAGTTACTCTTTGTTTGCAGTTCTTTAACCATTTATTTATCCACTTAATGGTAGTTCCACCAAACCCACATTTCTCCAGCTTACTTATTAGAATGTCATATGGATACAGAGGGATGCAAGCTGTACTCTATTTAATGGTGATACAAGACTAGCTCTGGGAGGCATTGTGTCTCCCGAAGACTGGCCCCTTCCAGAGCTGGCACAGGAGTGATACAGCTCTATTATCCACAAACAGGGCTGTGGCTTGATGCCATAATTTAGCCCTAAGCGGGTATGTGCATTTTCAATATAGCTAGTGGCAGAAATTGCACTTTTAAGCTATATGGTGGTTTAGAGAATTATGAATTATTGCAAAGCACTGTTTTCAATGTTTTTCTTTCTATATTATACAAATCCAGTTACTGAGGGGGATATTTGATTGTGAATGCAGTTAAAAAAAAGGTTTTCTTCTTTTTTTAAATTTCCATGACAATAGAGTAGTAGAAAGTAAGATCCTGATCCAGAAAACACTTACAGATGTGCTAAACATTAAGCATGTGAGTATTCCCATTTACTTCAACAGTACTATGTACACGAGTAAATGTTGGAAGGATCTGGGCCTAAATAATTCAAGCATAAAATCCCAGAACCAGGTATTATTAAAGACACAAAACAAAAGGCAAAAACAAACAAAAATGCTGGTAAGTCTACAAGGAGGAACCCATAATGGGAGGAAAATGGTGTGTTGCCAACAACACTGCAAGCTCATCTGCCTGCACCTGTGGGGCTCCCCACCAGACAGTCCCATCCTGACCTTGGAGACTTCCACCCAGGCCCTGGTCTTGACTTGCTGGGGATGTGGCCTGCATATCCCCATCAACAAAAGCTGAGCAAGGGGAACTACATCAGGAAGCAGATCAGAGAGCTGCAGGAAGAGCTGGTTGATCTGTCTAGCATCCAGGAGCACAAGGATTTCATCAACAGGATGCATGTGTAAACCTCTGGGATGGAGCATGCTGGGGGCCTTGCTGGTGCAGCAATGATGGTCAAGCATCCCACTGCAGTATCAAGGTCTGAGTGTCACAGTAAACATCCTTTTGCTATATCTGCAATGGTGGTGGAAGTTCCTTTTTTTCTCCCCCAAATCTCTTTTTAAGGCCCGCCCCAAAAGGGGTGATGGGTGGAATGGTCCATCCTCTCATTATTTTGTCCATTAATTAGGCCTAATTTGCAAAGCATGAATTTTGGTCCATAGCTTCCCAGTCCCCTACTCCTCTTGTTTACAGTCAATCTCACCACTGTCCTTGTTTAAATTAATTCAGTCTGTCTCCTTCTCAAATCTTTTTTTAAATCATTTTACATAACAGGTTATTGTGACAATTCCTGAAACTTGACCCAATTTCCACTGATTAGCCTCACAATTAAAGGAAGCCTCCCAGGCCCAGTTATTACACCAACATTCTTTTCCCAAGATATTAGTGGGTGTCTTGTGCACCTGAGCATATCCACTTTGGTAGCTCAGATACAGAATTAAGATTAAGAGCAGAGCTTTTGGTACTTGGTGTTTTGTACAGGGACATGAGGAGTTTGAGACCCACTCCATGGGGATTTAGTTTGTTTAATTACAGGTGCTAAGTTTCTTTGAAACGGGGATTGGAATGTCAACCCCTTTGCAGCACTAGAGGAATTGTTTGAAGGCTCTGCCCCCTCTTGGGTCTCCATCCTTCCTGTTCCACTTGTGTTTTCATTGGCCTTTGTTACCTACACCCTCTATGCACCTCCTCGACACTTAGGATTTCCTCAGCCAGCCCTGTGCAAAGGGATGTCGCTTCTTTGAACACATGATGAAATCACATGAATTTATACAAGTAGCTTTGGCAGCTTATTCCCATTTTTTTGGATGGTGTGCTATGCAATTAATTCAGTGCTCCTTCACCCAGAATGGGGAATTTGCTATCCAGATTAGGTATGTATTAGGGCCTGGGTGGAAGCCTCCAGGATCAGGATGCCTGTCTAGTGAGGAGCCCCACAGGTTCAGGCAGATGAGCTTGCAATGTTGTTGGCAACACACCATTTTCCTCCCATTATGGATTCCTCCTTGTAGACTTACCAGCAAGTTAAGGAAGGATTACAATAACAACACAGAATCCTAACCCACTGCCTTCTTCCACTAGCCAACTGCCTTGGTATATGTCTACACTGCAATAAAACACCGGTGGCTGGCCCATGTCAGGCTCAAGGGGCTCAGGCTGCGGGGGTACCAAATTGCAGTATAGGCTGACAAGGGGGAAGGGTCCCAGAGTCCAGGCTCCAGCCCAAGGTTGGGCAACTACAATACAATTTTATAGCCTAGCAGCCTGAGTCCGATGAGTCCAACACAGCTGACACAGGCCAGCTTCAGATGTTTTATCTGCAGCGTAGACATACGCCAAGGCCTTGTCCGCACTACAGAGTTTTATCAACAAAAGGCAGTTTTTGTCGACAAAACAGTGAATACATACACACTGCGATGCGACTTTTGGCAACAAAAATGCCCTGTTTTGTTGACAAAATAAAACCATCCCGACAAGAGACATAAGGCTTTTTGCACAAAATTTTTTTCAACAGTGTCAGCGCAGACATCATGCTTGATTTTATTACTTTAATTGGCCTCCAGCTGTCCCACAATGCCCATCCTGAACGCTCTGGTCAGCAGTTTGAACTCCACTGCCCTGAAGCTAGGTAAACAACCATCCACCCCTCCCGCTTAGAAGCCCCAGGAATTTTTGGAATTCCATGTCCTGTTTACTCAGTGTGGAGAGGTCTCATTGCATCTTCCCAGGTGAGCATGGCAGGCTAGCGCAGCAAATGCTCTCTCACTTGGACCACTGCAGAGCTGCTGGATCTACTCAGTACTGTATATGGGGAGAGGAGGCTGTGCAGTCCCAGCTGTGCTTGAGCTGTTGGAATTGGGCCTGTTGTTGAACCACTCCTTACTGCAATCCACGTTTCCCGTGTAAAGTTTCATGAGCCATGGCTGTAAGGAGTATGTTGGGTCTCCCAGGATCACTATGGGCATTTCAACATCCCCCACTGTAATCTTCTGGTCTGGAAAGAAAGTCCTTTCTTGCAGCTTTCTATACAGGCTGGTGTTCCTGAAGGTGCATGCATTCATGCACCTTCCCATACCACCCCGCATTGATGTCAGTGAAATACCCACAGTGATCCACAAGAACCTGCAACACAATGGGGAAGTACCTCTTCCTATTGATGTACTCCGTTGCAAGGTGGTCTGGTGCCAAAATTGGAAGGTATTCCACCTATCGCCCTTCCAGTTAGGGAACCCCATTTCTGCAAAGCTGTCCACTATTTCACGCACATTTCCCTGAGTCACGGTCCTTCAGGGCAGGAGGTGATTAATTGCCCCGCACGTTTGTATTAACATAACCCCAACGATCGACTTCCTGGCTCCAAACTGATTCACAACCGACCGGTACCAGTCTGGAATTACCAGCTTCCACATAGCAATTGCCATGCACTTCTCTACCGATAGGGCAGTTCTCATTCTGGTGTCCTTGCACCCTAGTGCTGGGATGAGCTCCGCACACAGTTTCAGGAAGGTGACTTTCTGCATCCGAAAGATTTGAAGCCACTGTTCATCATCCCAGACCTGTATGATGATACGTTCCCACCATTCAGTGCTTGTTTCCTGAGCACAAAAGCGACGGTCCACCATCTGCAGCTGTTCCGTGAATGCCAAAAGCAATCTACAGGTGCTCCTATCCATATCACACAGCATATCAGGCAACTGGGAGTCTTCTTCCGTTAGGAACTTAATGACAGTTATCAGAGCTTAGGAGAGCAGTGCAGGATCCATCCCTCCTCACAAAGATGCTGAGGCACACAGCAAACAAGGGCAGTTGAAAAATGCTGTGAAAGAAAGCTGGAAGCCCATGGAATGCTGGGACAGAAACAATGCATCATGGGATATTGAGCCCAGTCCCAAGAAGCGCCACGATCCACTCCACCTTCCTTAGTGGTAGAAGGTGTCGAGCTAGGCTATGGGAAAGGTACCCACAGTGCATTGCTCACACTGTCGATGACAGTGCCCCAACTGTGGACGCGCTCCGCCGACAGAGGGAACAAGAGTGAACATGCCATACCAATTTTTATTACAGTGCTTTTGGAGTGTTGACATTAATTTTGTTGACAAAACTCTCTAGTGTAGACAAGGCCTTAGTCTCCTAGCTGCCTTCGTCTCACCAGCCTTGTGTCCTACCAGCTACTGGGAGCCTGCACGCTTTTTAAAGCCTGGGCTCCGCACACAGCTGGAATGGGTGATTCAACCCTCTCACTCAACCACCTCTAATCATTGGCCTATCTAATCAAAAACTACACCACTCTTACTTCAGAGAGCCTGCCTAGAGCCCTTTAAATCTTGGGGTCCCATGAATATCATCACTCTCACTGAAAGAAAAGGCAAGAGAAAGAAGAACTCTTTTAACCTGCTAAAAGGATATACAGCCAAAGGGTTCGTTTTAAGCTCCTTTGAGGAGCAGGGCTTCAGAGCTACCATCTAGTCTGGCAAACTGTAATTAACATGTGGTGAGATTAAAAAAGATTTGGAGGGAAATTGTTGATAATTTAAATTAATTAATTTAGTCTCAGCATCGTTAGAAAGACGCTTTTACTGCTACTAATTTTCTTGATTACAAAAAAGAAGTTTGCAAAAAGGAGGAAATGGAGCTGTTAGATGCTGTCGACATATTGCAAATTAGAACACAAATTGGAGTGGGCACATATGTCAATGAACAAGAAGGCGCTTGATCAATGCACAGCTGGGAGCATAAAATGTCGTAATGAATTTTTTTTTTTTTGAGATTCCAGTGATAGGTTGCACTTGTAATTGTAAAGTTGAAGAGAAACATCTTAGATGTGCAAAATAGCCCAGGTAAAGAAATAGAATTATAATTGTATATGCACTAGGAACTTTAGTTGCACTTGTGAAAATAATGGCATGCCATGCCTGGTGTAAGTCTCTAATTCCATACCTAAAGTGCATTCTTTGGAAGTCTAGACTGCAGGTCTTACATTTTCATTTTATTGCCTGTTTAAAGCCATTAAATTGTGTGCACCATGGTAACAATATATTTTGGTTACAGATTTAGTTTATAAAGTACAATCTGTCCAGATTCATATTTTGAAAATAAGAAAATGAAAATAGGGAAAGAAATAAAACAACTTGAATCAGAAGTTCAGTAATCAATGATTTTTTTTATTCCTAGTAAGGAAGAGTGTATTGAGTACGGAACAGATGGCCCAGATGCAATGAGAAAAAACATAATTACTACATTTTCACCCCAAAAGAAAATGAAACAGCGGGAATTTACATGCAGTTTGTGGCAGTAATCTCATTATGGCACTTCAATAGCATAATACATTTGTAGGGCAGGTAATATAATAGCTGCTGCTCCACTAGGACAAGATCCAAGCCTACTGCAGTCAATAGCCTACTCCCATTAACTTCAGTGGACTTTGGATCAGGCCTCCCAGTGAGCTCTGATGATCTTCCAACTCTCCTTTCTTCTCCCCTGCCTTTTCTAGTCTTATTGTGCTGGATACATGTGAAAAATACTTCTGAATCAAAAATGTACTATTTACAAATCAAGCTGCTTAAACAAGGCTTGCTCTGGTGATGCACCTTTGATGTAGGACCTGATTATCATTTCCTTCTTCATTTGAGGAGGTGTAGGGACACCTTTCCAAAGGAAGATAAAGTGGTGCAAACATATGCATGAACCCTTCAAAGCCATATTTATACACACTTGTTGCATGCATAACACCCAGCTGAACCCACAATTACCTTATTTGTGTGCTGAGATAAAGACCTGAAGATAAATAGGCAGCTTCTTATCTATGCATTCAACTTTCACAAGAGCTGTCCATCTTGTCCTACTGGCATGTCTTCACAATTTCTTGATTAATCCTGAGCCAACAACCATTTTCATATCTGCAGATTGCCAGGCATTTTTACTAGTGATGAATGAATCTCAAAAGGCTTTACAGTTTCAATTTATTTAAGCACCCAAAAGTTCAGAAGATTTGCTAACATTTAGCCAAACCACTGAGATCTCTTTAATCTGCCAATGTGTTGGGAAGTCACATGAAATCAACCTTTAGCCTGAGATTTCTTGCTTCTGGGTAGCCCAGAAACACTCAGAGAACAATCTTTCTTCCAAAAATTTGACACTTCCACTGCCAGCCTTAACAGAATCAGGAAGTGCAGAGGACTGTGAAAAATCAATTATAGGGACAAAATAATCAAACTTCTCAAATTTCAAAACAGTTTGATTCAATATTTTGTCCCAGGTCAGTTCTTACTTTATCCAAATGGACTGGCCTATTCCTAATTATGATGTTCCTCACAGTAGTAGGAGGCCTGTGATGAACACTTATGTGATTGGTTTGTAAATAGGTTCACAATTATTTTTTCTGCCAAATTTTCCATCTCTTAAGCAACGTTTCAGTACTGCCATTGCTGTGTTACTGATGGATGCTTCGTCGGAGATCGCATAAGCAGCTACAGTCTTGTCTATGAAATTAATGTTTTCAGAACCCCTTTTCTTTCAGGTTTGCTTCCACAAGTTCACTGTCAATTTGGACAAGGTACCAGTTTAGACTTGGTTTATGGAAACAATAAATGAAACGGCAACAAGCTCCGTGCTCATTTGTATTTGATCCACAGAGAAAAACAGCTCAAGTGACCCTAACTCAGTGCATGGCCAAAGAAGAGAAAAGGAGTTTTCACATCACCAAGAAATATGTTTTCTGCTCTGTCTGAAGTGTTCCTGTTGATCAGCAGTGAAAAATATTTAGATACTGTCCTACACAAATGCAAACTACTGGAACTCTCAGGATTTGGAGACAGTACCACAAAAAGTGAAACAAAATCAAGGAACCATGCACAACTTATTTGCTAAATCTACAGCAAACTGGGAACAGTGTCAGGCCAAATTGCTTCAATGAAGAGAAGCATTTGCCACTACAAACATTTCACTTTACATCCTGGATCTCCCAACTATAAAAGCATATTTGGAGAGTAATTTAAAACACAGATGCAATCCCTGGAGCTCAACATCAAAAGAGTGCAGAGGTACCTGCCTGTCCTTTGAATTTCAAAGACTGAAATCAGTGACAAGCTGAGAACCCGCTTTTCATTTTCTGTTGTTGATAATGAAATGACTTATTCAGAGGACAGAGACATTTTGAATGTGTGAGTTGTGCTTTGACCAGCTGTGCCTATCTGGGATTAGAGTTGTGATACAGAGATGGAAACTATGGGTATGGCTACACTTGCAACTTTAAAGCGCTGCACGCGGCAGCGCTGCCGCAGCAGCACTTTGAAGTGTGAGTGTGGTCGCAGCACCAGAGCTGGGAGAGAGCTCTCCCAGCACTGCATGTACTCCACATCCTCTACGAGTGTAGCTTGCAGCACTGGGAGCCGCACTCCCAGCGCTGCGGCACTGTTTACACTGAGGCTTTACAGCGCTGTATCTTGCAGCACTCAGGGGGGTGTTTTTTTCACACCCCCGAGCGCGAAAGTTGCAACGCTGTAAAGCGCCAGTGGAGCCATGGCCTATGTTTCTAGACTGCTTGATTTTTAAGTTTGCTAATTTCAAAACAGTTAGAAAAGCAATAACAGGTTATGAGCAATTGCTAGTAAAAGAGGAGAAAGTGACAATGCTACTTTTACATTGAGGGCAGTTCAGACATCTTACTATTTTCAGAATGTTCTTCCTATGATCTTCACATCGTATATATATTTAATCTTACTGGAGAAATGTAGACATAGGTGACAAATGTTAAATGTTGCTTCATAGCTTGCCCTGTAAATCTAACAACATCCCTGCATGTGTTTGTTATCCCTGTCATCATAAAATACATTTGGTTTGGACTCTGATACCTTAAGGAATATGAAGAACTGGAGAAAACAGAATAGAACTGTTCTAGATGTTTTACAACTTTACCACAATCAGGTTGTCCAGAGCAATCGCGCTGTGCCCGATCCATTTACACACACAATAGGTACGTGCTGAATTAGTCCTAGACATTTCTTTGGAGTGCTGTGTGAACTAACTCCATTAATGAATAGCTTTTAAAACTTACAAAGAGTCCTGTGGCACCTTATAGACTAACAGATGTATTGGTGCATGAGCTTTCATGGGTGAATGCCCACTTCATCAGATGCATGTAGTGGAAGTTTCCAGAGGCAAGTATACATATACAGGCAAGAATCAGTCTAGAGATAACAAGATTAGTTCAGTCAGGAAGGATGAGGCCTTCTTCTAGCACTTGAGGTGTGAACACCATGGGAGGAGAAACTGCTTTGTCACTTTTTACAGATCCAGACTAACACGGTTACCCCTCTGATCTTAAAACGTAGTCATCTTCTTTCTGCTATATCTACAGAAGAGGAAGAATTTGGCAAACTCATTAAGGCTGGTGTTCCTTTCTTGCAGCAGTCCCCAGGAAATGTTTTAGAGTTGCAACTAGTAATAACATAGGTAGTAAAAGTGCTGTGATTTGGGTGTGTACAGAGATATATTTATTACCAAAAGTCTTCATTAAGACAGAGTTAAGGAAGCTTAGCAAGTCTTTCATGCCCTTCCAGAATGTGGCAGTCCAGGTTCAAACCTGTCACAACCAGGAAATACGCACAATTAAACAAAACTGAAATGTCAGGAAATCAGAAAATGCATAGTTCTAGTAATACCCACCACACCCCTCTGACCCTTCCCCCATCAGGAAACAAAGCTAAATTTCAACTTCTGAAGTCCAGGAATTACAGAGCTAAGGTAAAGCCTCTCATATCACACCCTCACACAGCCTTAACTCTGCCCCCTGCAGATAGCAACAATCAGTTGGGACAAACTGCATGGGCTTTGGTTTGCACCAAGAACTGACCATTTGTCTACGCTTGTGAGCTGGAGAGGCTTCTCAGGTCTTTGTGAGTAAAGGGCAGGCCTGGTTATGGACCAGATGGATTTTTACCTCAGGAACAGACTCTTGTCCTGTCCATGTCAGGCTCCACTACTCTGAATATTTTATTCCAAAACCACTGGGAGATGTATCCCATTTGTTGGCCCAAGCTAGGGTCAATTGTCACCCTGTGGATATAAAACCCAAACAAATATCATGGTCCTATATAAAATTATACCAGTGCAATCAGTCTACCCATATACAAATCAATGACTCAGCTCTGCTCTTGTGCTGCCAGCCTAAATGTCTCTCTCTCACAGGGAACAGTTTCATGTTACTTGGGAAACGCAGGAAGCTTCTGAATTCTCTCATCCTAATTGCTGCTATAATTTCTTTAAGGAAAGCATAAACATATCTGTGAGCAAAGTACCTCAGCTTCCACCAAAAAGGCAAGGGTATATTTTGAGAGTTCAGTAATTCCTATGTCACTTACAAATAATTTAAAATTAGTCAGTCATTTACTCCCTTTTTGACAAACAGAAATCAGGCCACAAAAGGTTAAATAGACCTAACTGTATACTGTATTATTTTGCTTTTGCCATGCACAAAAAGCAACCACATACTCTCAGTCGCAATGTCTTACTGAGTAAAGGAAACAACAAACCATAAAAGCAAGTTCTCCCTGAGAGAGAACACCATGTTTAGCTGCCCCATATGTTGCTGCATCAACTTTCTTCACAAAATGGCCACTGGTTCTGCAGAGAGGGAGGCTCGAGTCTCAGAAATATAAAGCTGGAGCACAGTTGCAGTTCATAGCCATATACATGGCATGTGTGACTGGTAAAGTCATATTAGACCCTTTGCTGATCTAGCTGTGATGCAACTGTGTTACGTAAGATGAAGAAAGTTTCTGGCAATGTCAGTGACAATATTCTAGTAAGAACCAGACATCTTCACTGATAGTATAATTTCAAAACTGAGCAAATATTGCAAAAAAACCCTCTTACATTAGCTCTGATTTTCTAGAATTCACAGCTACATTCCCTTAAAGTGCTAGTTTCCCTTGAGAGATTCAAAGCCCCAATGACTCCTGCAAGCCTTCTGGCTCATAAAATTTACACTCATACAACGTAGACAATAACATAAAATGTATTTGACATACCATAAGTAACAAACATGTATCACATTTTGAATATCGGGTATTGAAATCTCATAGCAAGCAGTTTGCAATTAACCCATACAGTACAACACAACAATAAAAAAATTTTTAAAAAAATCAAATAATGAATGAACCCAAGGGAACTGCAATCAGTTTGTGGAGACAGAAAAAGGGGCTAAATTAATCAAGGAAATTATTTGCTACAAGTTATTTGACCAACTTGATGTAATATGCTACCAAGCCCAAACGTCAGTAAAAATAACTTGCTAGCCACACCGCAGAGCATGCTGCGTTTTGCACTGACGTTTCTCACATTATTTGGTTTTGAAACAGTTTGTAGTGCTATTGTGCTCTGACAATTTAAAAATTACTCATATCTACTCCCTGTGTGTAATACAGTCATATCTGTTGACTTACTGATTAAATCATTCCTTTTATTCCCGTTAGCTCTGCAGAAAAGACTGACCTGGAGCTATGCCTCCTACATCTGTGCAAGCCTAATTTGGGTATAATTTAAAAACAAAGAGCCTGATTCTGATCTGACTTAAACCAGTCACAGATTGGTGCAACTCCATTACCTTCAGTGTAGATTCTCCTGATTTACACCGCCTGACTCTAGAAATTAACGTCACACTCATCATCCTAGTACCTGAGTGCCTTGCAGAAGTATATTACTCAATGCGTAATGTAATCAACCTAGGTCTATCCTTTATTCTCTCCATATTCACTTTCATATAACTTCATAAAGGAGTAAGAGAGTGATTAAAAAATTGGGAAAACCAAGTCAGAGCTATGAGACTTGAATTTAGTACTAAAGATGGTGTGATTTGTGGTTGCTCTCATCTGTTCCATAAAGGCATTCCAGAGATGTAGGCAAGTCACTGTGAAAGCATTGGGTCTTGATCTTATGAGACTTCACTTTTTCTGTGGATATTTCCACTGGGTCTGGTGTCACAGTGCTCCAAGTCAGTGGTTCTCAACCTTTCCAGACTACCATACCCCTTTCGGGACTCTGATTGGTCTTGCGGACCCAAGTTTCACCTCACTTAAAAACTACTTGCTTACAAAAATCAGACATAAAAATACAAAAGTATCACCGCACACTAGTACTGAAAAATTGCTTTCTGTCTCATTTTTACCATACAATTACAAAATAAATTGATTGGAATATAAATATTGTACTTGCATTTCACTGCAATATTTGAGCCCCTTTTTCACTTGTGAGCCTTGTCTGAAACCTGAGCTGCAGGTGGCGGGGGCCGAAGCATGTAACTTAGCTTCGCGAGGGGCCCTGGTGCATGGGAGTCCAGGCAACTGCCCTGCTTGCCAGTCCCTAATGCCGGCCCAGCACTTGTGACATCCCTAAACCTGTCCCATGATCCCCCTCGGGGCTGCAATCCCCAGGTTGAGAAACACTCATCTAGATGAAGTTGAGAACCCCCTGGAAGACCTCTGCATACCCTCAGGGGTACACATATCCCTGAGGGAGTATCACTGCTCTAAGAGAATTCAGAATCTGGCTCAATGGGGTCATCCAGGTGTTAATAAAGACACAATTTGGTCTGCAGAACTTTTACTACTGGTTACCGTTTGTAATTACATGAATAAATAACAAACAATAATATACTCAGCCACTCAGAACCCAGGTCAAGTTTGTAGAATGGTAGTTAAAAAACAAACAAACCACAAACAAAAAAAACCCACATCTGTTTATCTGTGAAGGGAGTGCATTTGATATAGAAATCATGGAGCCCCACGATGCAAGTTTTATAGTCAGTTTTCAATGTCAAACCACATTTTTTCCTCTCTGTGGGTGGGCTTATTATATGCCATGCGTGCTAGATGCCTCTGTATTGCCTTGTCATAGGTGTCTCCATAACACAAAGCTTTGTAATGCCAGGAAACAGTGGTTTGCCCTGAGATCTGAGAGCCATTTAAATAAAAGACAGTGGATGAGTAGGTCTGGGGACACCATCTATACAATATAATCAAATGTCCAGCAGAATGGTGTCCAGGATAATGAAAAATTCTTGTCTTTGAAGTACTTTTAAGGAATGCCTTTGTTTCTAGTTTCCTTTTTCAGCCGCCACCATTGCATTTCTACAATCCCAGACAGATATTCTCTAACAGGGCCACCCTAACAAAGTAGACTACCATAAACTTGTGTACGTGCCTTGTCCTCTGAAAGGCTGGGTTTGATTTAACACTTTTCAAAGCTCAGTCATCGCTGCTTCTAATCTGCCAGAAGGAGAAAATATAGAAATGCATAATTAACAACCTTTCCCTCCCCTAGCACTCCCATCTCTGACTGGCTCAGAAACGAGAGGCAAAAAGAGTGGTTTATATACAGTTCTTCCACTTCATAGCATATAATATAAATCCAGGCTGCTGGCTGTGTTGAGACTAGGCATACCAGTCTCCTAGATAATTTTTTTCTCTACCCTGATGTTATGTCACTTCTTCCCAGTCCTGAAACTGGAGGCAAAACTGACCATTATACTCTGCACATTTCAGAATAGTCATACTAAAGGCTTGGGTTGGTCACGTTGACACAATTATTCAATCCCAACATATCCTCCATTGGCCAGCTGCACATGAAGCAGCCAATCAGTTCAGTTAGCGGTAGAGGGGAGCAAAGCATTCATAATGGAATGCAAAAGTAGCCGAAATTGAAAAATTTGAACATTTCAGTATGAATCCATCCAAATGAGCTCAGTTTTGTGGTAAATGTCACTGAAATAAGCACATTTGAGAATTTTTTTTCCAGTAAAAACAGGTCCATTTTCCAGTAAAATTGGATTTAATAGAAAAAGAATTAGATGGGAACTTGGCTCATTGCTGAGTGAAGGCAGTTTTCAAACTAAAAATGTGAACATTTGTGTTAACTAGTTTCTCACTGAAAAGAAGTTATTTCATCAAAACTGCAAATGAAGCAGAAATTTGAGATGATGCAAAATTGCTCACATCAAAATGGTCAGATGAACATCTGTGAAACCAAAATTGTGAATTTTGTACCTTTCTACTTATTGACTAGTTGAGGGCATTGACTGTGAAACTAAATATCTGGCATGGTTCTCCCCATTTGCTATACAACTTTGGTTAGTTTCACTCAGATATCAGGGGCAGTGCCTACCTTACACTCACTCCTCTTCCACTTGGGAAGCATCTTGAGACTCTTCTGTGTCACCACTCTGGACCAGCTCCAGCATCAAAGCAATCTATATGGCTATGGTTTGAAGGGTCACTATCCCTAACCACTGTAGGGCCTCAAGAGCATGACCCAAAGCCTATTGAAGTCAATGGAAGCATGCATTTCTATGAACTTCAGTGGTCTTGGTATTAGGCCTTAAACTTGAGCCCCCCTAGCTAGCAGAAGAATAATTTTAGCCTACCAAACAGAAAGAAATGCAGCTATTTCAGCTGAGAACATAAAGATCTTTAACTGCCAAACAAACCGAAGATAAAGTCAAACTGTATTTGCAATTGTTTTGTGAAAGTAATTTAGCCGTTTGCAAGTTCACTGTTATACTGTATATCAGAGGTTAATGCAATCTGAGTTAAGATAGCTAAATTGGCTTTTTATTATTGAATTATAATCACTTGAGCAATTAAAAAAACAGGTGTTGCTGATTGAAATCAATTATTCCTTCACCTGATCACTATACAGCTGATAAGGACTCAGGATTGCAGCTCAAGCACACTTTCAACAAGGCTGCTGAAGCCTTGTTGAAAAGCATTTATTAAGCGAAGATGCTTTGAAAAAACTTCCACTGGAAGGCAAGGACAAAGATTAAAATCTTCTGAGAAAAGATGTACAAGCTATGGTGCCTACAAATCTTGATTTGATCATTAAGTAGCCTTGATATTGGGTTGACTGTTGAGAAGAGAGGTTTTCAATGTACCTGCAGAAACTTTCTCAGAGTCTGGCTTTTTTAAATGTATACATAGAATAATATGGATTTTGAGGAAATGCTTAGATTTGTCAACTCTTAAAGTGGAGCATTTTAGCGCAACTTCTGTAGTATTTAACGTTCTGATCACATGTGACGCTGTGGTGAGCCAATTCTGTGTGTATTTTGCTCAACTGAGCACCATGCATTAAAGTATTGACAATTTTATAAGAAACTTACCTCAACATTACTGAGAGGTGTGGAATCTACTAAATACAGCCTTAATAAACACCTAAACAAGTATTACTATAAAGTGTAAAACACAATGTAATGAAAGAAAGTTTTAACTTTGTCTCTTGCAATGCCTGGGGTCCTTTAACTGGGAAATCTTACAGTAATTACCAATAACACCATGGGAATTAATAAACTAAAACATGAGGCCATTGTTCATCTTTACATAAGAACTGACCTGAAACTTTGTCCAAAATTTTAACTGAAGCTGCTAATATATGGTTTCCTGTAGATAAAATACCTATTAGTAACGAAAATAAGCAATATCAATTTTCTAATTTACCCATCCTTCCTACACACCACCATGACATACATAAAATATTGCAGATCCATGTGATACATTTCTTATATCATGCACTTGACCATGTCTAACATTCAAAACCTCTAAGCATTTTTCTAATAGCTGCCATTTTTTAACAGCTTGTCCAAAATTATTTCAATCACAGGTCACAGGTATTACAGGCCCAGCAATACTTAGTCCATTACAAGTGCAAATCACACTTCTTTGAACTTGCACTCACTAACACAAAACACATTGCACATCATTTATAAATTCCAAGTAATTTTCCATCTTGTGAGAAGAATGGAAGAGGAAGCTTACATGGTGGATGCTAGTTGTAATGTTTAATACATAGCTGAAAGATCCTCAGATACCTTGGTGATGGGATTAGTACTCACCCCTCTAGAATAAAATAGTACACAAATAACCCTCAACTAAGCTTTTGTTCTATGCATGGGTGCGCTAACGGATTCGCTGCCAAGATAGGTAAGTCAAATCCGATTGGGAGTCCAGTGACAGGGCGGGAGCAAATCAGTGATTGAAATGAGGGGAATCAATTAATTTATCAAAAAGTGACTTCCTTCCCTTTTTCATCTTAATTTTAGGCTAAGTCTACATGGCAAAAGAAAAAAAAAATACACCCCCCCCCAATACACACATACACAACCCTGCAGCTGGGAGTCTCAGAGCTCAGGTCTACAGACTTGGGCTTGTGTTATGGTACTAGAAATAGCCGTGTAGAATTCAGGCTGGAGCTCCAAAACCAACCCGAGCTCCAGCCCAAGCCTGAACATCTACTCAGCTTTTTTTTCGTGCCATAGCATGAGCCCCATACACCCAAGTCCATAGACCTTGGCTCCAAGACTAACTTGCTACAAGGTTTTGTTTGGTTGGTTTTGCTGCATATACACTATCTTATTATTGCTACTTTTCTCCAGAGCTGTCAGGAGATCGTGCTCAGACTCCTGACAGCAGAATGCGCACAGCTGAACTACTTCAGCTAAACCACTTGATGGACTGTCCCACTTGATTGCCTGAGGAAGCTAGCAGGCTTGCTCTTCAGCCCAGCAGCAGGTCACTGACTGCTCAAAGCATTCGCCCACAGTTGCAATAGCTCCTGTGCCCATTTGTTCCAGTCCTGCTCCAGCCTGGCTTCACTCCAGGTAACCCAGTTATGACCCTGGACTCTGATTCCTACCTATCGATGCCTGCTCCAGCCATTAGGCACGACTGCCCAAGTCCCAGTTACCGACTGTGTGAGCAGCCACAACAAGAGAGAACAGGAGTTAATGAAGGGTCCAGCCTGGCAGCTAGAATGGACGTCTCCCTGGCCAATATTTCCTTGCTGGATATAAAGGATGACTTACAAACTCTGCTGGTCCAGATCATTGCCTTACAGGTGCACAGTGCAGCAGGCAGTGGCGCACTCCCCTGGCTGATAAGTTTAATGGAGATTGTGACAAATTTTGAGAGTTTCTTAATTAATGCCAGTCCTTATTTCTGCTGCGCCCATGGTCATTCCCCACTGACCAAACCAGAGTGGGACTGATTATCAGCCTGCTGACTGGGCAGGCTCCAATGTGGGTGTTCCCAACCCTAGAGAAAGCAAACCTGCTTCTGGGACAGCTTGAGAACTTCCTTCAAGCCCTGGCTGTGATCTTTGGTGACCTGAATTGTGAGCGTACAGCTAAGCCTGCCCGGCTGATGTTGTGGCAGGAGTGCCGGCCTGTTGCTAAGTATGTCGTGGAGTTCCATTTGGTAGCAGACACCAAGTAGGACAAGGCCGCACGATGCTATCACTTTTGCCTCGGTCTAAATGACGATATCAGAGATGAGCTGGAGCAGGTGGATCCCCACCCGGCCTGGATGCCTTGATTGACCTTAGCATAAAAATCGACAACCTCTTGACAGAATGCCATCAAGAAAAAGGACCAGTCTCTTACCCCACCCCATTTGGCTCCAGTCCCCTCCACCTCCCCAATCACCTTCTCTACAGCCCAAACCCACACTACTTCTACAATACAGAGAAATCTCATTGCTGGGCATCATGTCTACACTTATACTGCAGGAAACTGGGATACTTCACGTCAAACAGCCCTGCCAAAGGTCCAATCTGCAACCCAGTTGGGAACCCCAACTCCCGCCCCCAACAAAGGGGTCCAGGCTGGGGTAGTGCTCTCCCACTTTGTTCAGCATCCAGCATCAGTATCTATCGACCAGCACTTTGGCAACAGCTCTGCAGGACCCAATGCACCTCCATCTCCCACTGCAGATCTGACATGCCACCATATCCAAGGTCAGTCTGGAGGTGCTGATGGACTCTGATGCCTCCAGAAACTGCAGACTTGGATTTTGCACAGCTACATAGGATCCCCACGCAATGCAATAACTCTCTGGATTTGGTGGAGTCTATCGATGACTCACTCCTTTAATCTGGCCTACTAGACTCATCAGGGTCACCAAGAGACCCTGCAGTTTGGCCTTGTCTTATTTCTACAAAGAATTTCCATGAATAACTGTTGGTCTGTATGGTGTATATGAATACTTCATTGCAAGTATATGATACTGAAAATTTTAGCTGTGTTGGTCAGTTTTAACTGGATATATAGGTTTTACGTTATATATTTCTTTTTGATGATAGGATGAACATAAGTCTTTGAATTAAATTTCTGGGAGATTTATGAATAAAAAATTTCATTTTCCATGACTATTCTTTAATATTTACTTTAAAATTGCTGTTTTAGTGAATAGTCCACCCTAATATTCCATTAGGCTATTCTGTGAAAGCAAAACAGTGGGAACAAATTTAAAAATATGAACAAATATTTTGAAGTATTAGTTGTTCCTAAATTAGGAGAAAGTGGAAATACTGGTCAGGAGAAACAGATACAAAGGAAGCCGGTGATATTGGAAACATGGCCAGAAAACACAGTTAGGCTAATCTTAGAAAAACACTAGCAAGTATGTCTGAAGGGAAATAATCTAAATACCTGTATTATACGGGAGGGGAAATAGTTTAAAGTTATGCTTAAAGTTACCTGAAATGGTAGTAGATGGCAAATTAAACACAAGTTTGCCATGCAATATGGCTGCAGAAATAGGTCAATGTAGCTGCAAAGACATCACATCCAGGAGTGAGGCGATAATAGCTGCTTTCTGTGTAGCTCCGGAGCTCTCCTGAAAGATTGGATTCTGTAACACTTGCATATAAAAATCACAGGTTTAATGAAACACAAAATACCAACTCCAGGACACACTGGCAGGACATACTTCCTCCTAAATCCTTCCCTCCCCTCCCCCATCCAATACAACAACATAACATAATACAAGATAACAACTTTAACACTAAAGGTAAGATACAGCACCATCTATTGGTGGAGGTTCTATCTGCCCTGATGATTACAACTTTCCTCCCTCTAGGTGAATATGAACTTAAATCAGCAGTTCCTAGCAATCCAGGCAGCCTGCCATCCACACAGGTTCTGTGTTGGTCTGCCTGTTTTGAGTTCTGTATTCAGTCCTGGAGCCATCACTTTTAATTCAGTCTACATGGTGGATGTGAGCCATGCACATCCTTACACCTATGCACTGTAGTCTGTTGAACAGTGCAGTGTTTAAGGTCCCAAGAACACTTAGGGCAATTCATTGTCCACAACCAGTCCCCCATTATGAGCCACAGGAACCTGCATCCCTTTGGGATATTTGTTGAGCATCATGTGTCACTGAATCTGTGCACCAGTTCTTGATGCACTACAAAGGGATGAGCTCTTCCTTTTTGTATTAGCAAGAATAAGTCGTTTAAGTATTTTTAATTATTGTGCAAGATCCTCTCCAAAAAGGAGGAAAGTTTGGGATTTTTTCCTGTCTACTTTTTCCAGTTGTGTAGACACACCTTCTCTTTCCTGGATGGGCACGTAATTCTTTTTCCTGGCGCTTGGCATGCTCACTTCCAGCCCTTCTGTTCCTCCACCTTCTCCAAGGCTCTACCATGACTCTCACTTGTGCAGGTGCAGAGGGGCCTGTTGATTATTGCTGCTGGACCATCAAGTCATATAGAAGCAAGGGTTTGTGGAGTCCAGAAATAATCTCGCTAGTTGAGTGCCAGCTGGTGTTATGAGCAAAGATGACAAGAGGTGTCTTCGTATCCCAGTCTCATAGGTCTTCACTGATTAAGACTCTAATCATGGAACCAACAGTGCAGTTTACTGTCTCCCTTCCTCCATTACTTATACGGTGGGCAACATTGGTCCTCACCTGGGTTATCTGAGAGGCCAGCAAACCTAGTATAATAACTGATTCAAATTTCTTACCCTATCACTGCAGATGCAGGTTGATGGGCTGAAATGCAATACCACATGTTCCATCAATGCAGCCATAACTGTCTCAGTCTTTATCTTCAGTGGTTGCATACCACAGGCTTTGAGAAAGTATCGTACTCTACCAGCAAATACTGATTTCCAGCTACTGTTTCTGGTGTGGGTCTTTCAAGTAATTCTGTGTGAACTCCTGGGGCTAAATCCTCTAAAGGACTTCTGCCTCTCCTTCCCTGTGCTTTCCTTCCTTGATGGGTAAGATAGGAAAGTACTCCGTCCTTAACATCTGCAGCCATGCCCAGCCAATAAAATCTGTCAAATGCCCGACTTAGGGTCTGTTCATACCCCAGGTGGTCTGCTCCTTCATCATCATGAAGACACTCCAGACCAATGTTGCCTTCATAAATCAGCAAGTTGGAAGCCAGATCCTGGGTTCTGTACTGCTTTGAATCTCCCCAGTCTGGGTCTCCTTTGGTAGATCTGTTGGTGCACTGAACATAACTCAGTGTCCTCACAAGTCTAGGCTGAGTCTATTCTCGCTGCCCTCGTCTAGCTGAGAGCATCTGCAACCACAATTTGCTTTTAGGTTAATAGGATACTGTGAATGCTTATTCAGACAGTTCGTGAACCAATCTCTATGGACATCTTTCTGCATTATGCTTCATAAGGGGCCACTGCAGGGCACGGTGTTCTGTATACAGTGTACATTCCATAGTTAGTAAATAGGGAATATGGACAGGAGGGCCTTCACAATAGCCAGATGCTCCATTTTTGTAGCCAAATATTTGGTTTCCTGCTCATTTAATTTGCAATCTCCAAAAGCCAAGAGAGTCAGAGTCATAGACTTTAAGGTCAGAAGAGACCATTATGATCATCTAGTCTGATCTCCTGCACAACACAGGCCACAGGATCTCACCCACCCACTCCTGTAATAAACCACTAACCCATGTCTGAGCTATTGAAGTCCTCAAATCGTGGTTTAAAAACTTCAAGGTGCAGAGAATCCACGAGTAAGTGACCCATGCCCCATGCTGCAGAGGAAGGCGAAAACCCCCCAGAGCCTCTGCCAATTTGCCTTGGAGGAAAATTCCTTCCTGACCCCAAATATGGCATCAGCTAAACTCCGAGCATGTGTGGCAAGACTCACCAGCCAGACACCCAGAAAGAATTATCTGTAGTATTCACATCCCACCGCATCTAACAACCATCACAGATCATTGGGCATATTACTGCTAATAGTCAAAGATCAATTAATTGCCAAAATTAGTCTATCCCATCATACCATCCCCCGATAAATGTATCAACTTAGTCTTGAAAGCCAGATATGTCTTTTGCCCCCTCTACTCCTTGAAAGGCTGTTCCGAACTTTATCCTCTGATGGTTAGAAACCTCATCTAATTTTAAGTCTAAACTTCCTAGTGTCAGTTTAATTCCATTTGTTCTTGCTTGTGTCCACACCGGTAGCTGAGCTTAAATAATTCCTCTCCCTCCTTGGGTATTTTATTCCCCTCTGATATATTTATAAAGAGCAATTCATAGTTCTCCTCGCCCTTCTTTTGGTTAGGCTAAGCAGTCAATCTCTTTTGGAGTCTCTTTCATAAGACAAGTTTTGCCATCTCCTTAACATCATCCTAAGCAGCCTCTTCTCTGTACCTGTTCCAGTTTGAATTCGTCCTTGTTAAAACTGGGGAGACCAGAACTCACACAAGTATTCCAGATGAGGTCTCACAATGCCCTTGGTATCAACCCTGGTCACTAACACCTCCTTATCTCTACTTGAAATACCTCGCCTAATGCATTCCAAGACGCAGTAGCTTTTTCATGGTGCTAATCACATTAGACTGGCTCATAGTCATCCTGTGATCCAACTCAATATTCCAAGGTCCTTTCCTCCTCTGTTACTGCCAACTGATAGTCCCCAAGCTTATAAAACAAAAAAAAATTCTTGTGTTATTAATCCTAAAATGCGTGATCTTGCCACTTGCATCATTATAATTCATCCCATTACTATAACTTCAAGTTTACAAGGTCTCAATTTCAGAGATCTTCCTGTAGATTCTCCGGTCCTCTGTGTATGGCGATACAACTTTGTGTTCATCTGCAGACTTTATTAGGCACACTGCGGCAAGCATTTTTGAATATGCCCTGAAGGTCTAGTATTTATACCCAAAGATTTAAATTAAGATTGGTCCCAAAACCGATCTCTGAGGAACTCCCTAGTAACCTTACTCCAGCCTGACCTTTCAGTACGACACGTTGTAGTCTCCTCTTCAACCAGTTCCTTATCCACCTTTCAATTTTCAAATTGATCTCCATCTTTTCCAACTTAACTAATAATTCCTCATGTGGAACCGTATCAAATACCTTACTGAAATTGAAGTAAATTAGATCCACTGCGTTTCCTTTGTCTAAAAAATCTGTTACCTTCTCAAAGAAGGTGATCGGGTTGTTTTGGCACGATCTACCTTTTGTAAAACCAGGTTGTATTTTGTCCCAATTACCACTGACCTCAATTTTCTTAACTACTTCCTCCTTCAAAAATGTTTCCAATACTTTGCATACTACAGATGTCATACTAACAGGCCTGTAGTTACCCAAATCACTTTCCCCCCCTTGCCTCCCACTCTTTCTTAAAAAATAGGAACTATGTTAGCAATTCTCCAGTCATAGGGTACAACCCCTGAGTTTACAAATTCATTAAAAATTCTTGCTAATAGGTTTGCAATTTCATGTGCCAGTTCCTTTAATATTCTTGGATGAAGATTATCTGGGCCCCCCGATTTAGTCCCATTAAGCTGTTCAAGTTTGGCTTCTACCTCGGATGTAGTAATATCAGCCTCCATATCCTCATTCATATTTGTCATCCTGCCATTATCTCTAAGCTCCTCATTAAAGACTGAGGCCAAGTATTTGTTTAGATATGGGGCCATGCCTAGATTATCCTTAACCCCCACTCTATCCTCAATGTTTAGCAGTCCCACTTCTTCTTTGTTTTTTTATTTATATGGCTATACAACCTCTTACTATTCATTTTAATTCCCTTTGCATGGTCCAGTTCTACACAGCTTTTGGCCTTTCTCACTCTATCCCTTCATGTTCTGACCTCAATAAGGTAGTTTTCCTTGCTGATCCCTCCCATCTTCCTTGTAGACTTTCTGCTTTTTCTTAATCACCTTTCTGAGATGCTTGCTCATCCAACTTGGTCTACAACTCCTGCCTATTAATTTTTCCCCCTTTCTTGGGATGTAGGCTTCTGATCGTTTCTGCAACTTTGATTTGAAGTAAGTCCAGGCCTCTTCTGCCTTTAGATCCATAAGTTCTTCAGTCCAATCCATTTCCATAACTAATTTCCTTAAATTTTTAAAGTTAGCCCTTTTGAAATAAAAAACCCTAGTCCCAGATCTATTTTTGTTTATCCTTCCATCTAGTTTGAACTGAATGAGCTCATGATCACTCAAACCAAGGCTGTCTCCTACAACCATTTCTTCTATGAAGTCTTCATTACTCACCAAAACCAAATCTAAAATGTCATCCACCACGTAGTTGCTGAACCAACAAGAGGAAAGGAATCCATCAGTTATCACATCCAGGAAAATCTAAGCCCTATTATTATTACTAGCACTTGTCCTCCAGTCTATATCTGGGAAGTTAAAGTCTCCCATGATCACACAATTCCCATTAGTATTTACTTAATTAAAGACATTAAAGAGGTCTCTATCCATATCCAAATCAGATCCCGCTGGTCTATAGCACACCCCAAGCACTATCCCAGGGGAGGCTCTAGTAGCTTTCTTCCCCAATGTGATTTTTGCCCAGACACACTCTGTCTTATCCATTCCATCACTTCTTTTTTCTTTACAGTCTACCTCGTCATTGATATACAATGCTACTCCACCCCTTTGCCTTTATTTCTGTCTTTCCTAAACAGCACATACCCTTCAATACCTGTACTCCAGTCATGACTACTATTCCACCATGTTTCTGTTATCCCTATAATATCTGATTTCACTTCCTGCACCAGTAACTCTAGTTGCCCATTTTGTTACCTAGGCTCCTCGCATTGGTGTACAAACATCTTAATTTTTGCTGTTTGGCTTCGCTCACATTCTTTACCCGATTAGGCCCAGACATTCTACTGCCAGTATCACCTATTAGACTGGTATCTACACTACCTTTCCTCCTTATGTCCAGTCTCCTACCTACAGCTGTATCCTTTCTCACTTTGTTTTCTTCCCTCTCATTGTTAAAATCCAGCATGGAGATTACCTGGACATCTCTCAACTATCTCCCCCAAATTCCTAGTTTAAAGCTCTCTTAATCAGTTGTGCCAGCCTCCATCCTAGAAGTCTATTCCCTTCCCTTCAGGTGAAGTCCATCCCTAGAGAACAGTCCTCTGTCCATGAATGCTTCCCAGTGGCCATATATCCCAAAGCCCTCCTTATAGCATCACTGCCTGAGCCATCTGTTGATCGTCCTAATCTTGTCACACCTTTGTTGCCCTTCTCTAGGAACAGGAAGAATCCTACCGGAGATCATCTGAGCCTCGATTTCCTTAAGCATCTTCCCCAGCCTGGCATAGTCTCTCTTGATATGTTCCAGAGAGAATCTAGCCATATCATTTGTTCCCACATGAAGGATAATCAGTAGATTCTTTCCCACTCCCATTAGGATCCTTTTCAGCCTCAGGTCCACATCCCATATCTTAGCACCTGGCAGTCTGCACTTACCAAGCTCATCAATTTGTTCAAATCTGACAGCAACCTTTGAGACATCACAGGTCACCACAAATTGAGAAGATAGATCAAGGAATTTAAGCACATCTTAGATTAGAAGTCCTTCCTTTAGTGATGCAAACATCATTTGGTGATGATCTGTCCAGACAAAGTCACTCATAGTTAGCTAGTATAATGGCACTGCCCTCTCTGCAAAATTTATTACAAATCTCCTGTAGAATCTGTGGATGTCTACAGACCACTCTTCCTTCTCCAAGTTTGGACAAACCTTCCAGTCCTTGACACATTCAGTTTCTGCAGTTCGAGCTACAACCTATCTTCAACAGCTATATATCCTAGGAAGGTGATGCGATTCCTTGAAAAAGTGACATTTGTTTCTTGAAAGTTCTGTAGAAAGCTTTAAACCATTTCCAATCCAATCATATGTTCCTCCAGTCTCCTGTGGAAACAAATGAATTCCTCTAAGTATGTGAGGATGTCTTCAATTCTCACAACTTGGGGTGGATCATTTACTACCCTCTGAAATATCCCTGGTGCATTCATGAATCCAAAAGGCATTCTGCAGTATTGGAATAGTGCATAGGGTGTCACAAAGGCAGGGTTTTTTTTCTTGATCCTCATGTGCCACTTTAATCTGTTGATATCAAAACTACTAAAATATTTTGCCCTTATATCTTATTCATGGTGTCTGCTCTTCAGGGAAGTGGGTAACTAACTTGAACTGTCTGTGAATTAAGTCTCCCATAGTCAACACATCTCCTCAAGTCTCCATGGGCTTTTTCAAAATTACAGTTGGGAATGCCCAGGGTGATGTAGATTGCCATCCTCCAGCGTGCAATTGAACTTTTCTTTCCCTGCAACCTGATACTCCAGGGGAATGTGATGTGGGGGCTGTCTCACAGGAACACTTCCTGGCTTAAGCACAATCTAATGTTGCACCCAATCATATCTGCCAAGCTCTTCATTAATTTGGAGAACACACTAGCGTACCATAAGAACAGCTGTTCTAATCATTTCCTTGTATTGCCTTCTATGGATACTTCTGTCAAATCAACCCTAGCTCTTTTATTGATTGGGCTGCTTCACAGCTCTTGATCTCTGCACCTGTGATAGTCTTTGAGACACTATCCCGTGGTTAGATTTTTCACTAGCTGCACTTCCTGGTCAGTCACAGTAATTGTTCTTACCCAGAATTCATCCTTCAGTCCAGTTCAAAACAGAGTTCTGGTAAACAGAAATCCTGACCGGATACTGGTAGCTTCAAACACTTACAGGTTCACTGCAGCAGTCCTTTATCCTTAGGGGTATTACTGCATGAGGACCTGGCTTTATCACAACTTTACTCTGAGCCACAACAGGGAGCAGTTCTTCTCTGTCTTTCCACAGGCATGGCAGAGGAATCTCTAAGGCTCCAAAAGTTGCCCCCCGGGGTCCACACTTTCTCCTCCCCATATCCTGCAGGGTATTTGAATATTGTCCAGGGACATGTTCACTCTATTAATACCCCAGGAATTTGGGGATTCCCTTGGATGAAATCCTCTCCCAGAACATCTCTAGAAAGACTGGTCACCACAATGAAAGTCCATTTACTATGCAGACACCCCAAGTTCAGGGAGATCCTGTTATCTGCAGTAGCTGATGATTCATAGTCACCAACTTCCCTTACATTTCTATAATTCCATTTAACTCTTGTCATATAAATCTTCTTCCCCTTCAGGCCTGGGTGTTCTCCATAAATCATACTTACTTCAGCTCCTGAGTTCAACAACATTATGGTTTTCCAGTCAGTGATATCTCCAGGTACATAGAACCAGGTATCTGGGCAGCTCTTTCTAAATAGTTGCTGATGGTGGCCCTACTGCAGCAACAATTTCTAGTTTCCTTTAGTGTGACCACTTTCTGCCTGGGCAGCTCTGTCCCCAATGACTTTTACCTCCACATCACTTGTAAATGTTATCTGGCATGAGACCTATTCAGGAAACAGCTCTCTTCTGACCCTTAAGGTGTCTGTGACTAGCTTGCATCTGGACATCCACCAATTCTTTAGCCACTTCCCTAGCAATTCTTTCTCAAAGAGCTGCAAAAGAGTCACCCTGGGACTGGGAATTAACAAATGATACCATTACAGAAGCAGCAGTTTCTTTGTCCACATCTTGAACTCTAAATAATCTAGTCAATAAGTTTATCCAGTATGTTATCCTCTTTAGCCAGTAGGTTATGAAGTTCCTCTGATAAACTGTATGTAAATTGACTTTTTACTCAGGATTCCGTCATGGCCTGCCACTGAGGATAGGCCTCTCTCTGCATTGCTAGTTCCAGATTCAGCACAAAAGGTTCTGCTTCACTCAAGCCATCTCTCAGCCAGGTGGTGCAGAGAAAGCTGCATCAAACAATTTCTGCAATGCACACAAATAACTATATAGGAGTTCCCCGCTCTGCCACCTCCTGGCTTGCCATTCCTCCCAGTATTTCAAAAGGGCCAATCCCCACCTCCTTGTATAAGTGTTTGTGTAATTGTCTATAACAACCGTGATCCACACTGGGCAGCTGCTGGCAAAATGCTTTAGTATCCAAAGATACTCCTAGGTACTCTGCAGTTTTCTCATCAGTCCATTCAGTCTCAGAAAGCAATAGTTCAAAAGTCTGTCAAGTACTCACAGATTCCAGCCTCATCTACATTGTCAGCAAATTTCTTCTCAACAGAAGTGCTTTTGCCATCGTGAAGCTGCTACCGCCAGCTTTAATAGTCACTTACAGAATCGCAGGGATTTACTGGAATGCTGCTAGTGCCAACTCCAGCAGGCACAGGCAGGATTGAACTTCCCGCTAAACCCCCCAGCACAGATCTTACAACACAATAACATACAAGACAAGACAACAACTTAACACTAAGGTACAGATACATACCATTAATTGGTGGAGGTGTCATCTGTACTCATCATTACTATTCACAGCTGAGCACCAAGCCCTGAGTCTTGACATCACTGGGGCTCCATGCAGAGTGAATTGCAAATTCAGGGACAAAGGGCCAGCATGTCAAAGGTATTTGGGCACCTAAAGATGCATATAGGTATCTTAAAAATCCCACTAGGTGCCTAAGTACATTAGGCACCTAAGTTCCATTGACAATTATTTCAATAGAAATTGGATAACTGATCTGTTTAGGCATTTTTGAAAATGTCACTAGGTGCCTATCTGCCTGTTTAGATGCCCAAATATCTTTGAAAATCTGGCTCCAATTAACCAGAAAAACTTTAATTCTGAAACCTCTAATTTGTGAAACAACAAAGATCCAGGCTAGTGACGCTGATTTCTAATGAAAGTTTAAAAGACCTCAGGCTAAGTGATAACTAAGCTGTGGGGCTATGAAAACAGTTGACAAATATTTGAAGGATGTACAAAGCAAGAATAGAAAGATATTATTTAGCGTGGTACATGGAGGCATAGCTAAAGTGGGGTCCCACAGGTATCAGTTCTGGGTCCAGTTCTGTTCAATATCTTCATCAATGATTTAGATAACGGCATAGAGAGTACACTTATAAAGTTTGTGGACAATACCAAGCTGGGAGGGGTTGCAAGTGCTTTGGAGGACAGGATTAAAATTCAAAATGATCTGAACTAACTGGAGAAATGGTCTGCAGTAAATAGGATGAAATTCAATAAGAACAAATTCAAAGTACTCCACTTGGGAAGGAACAATCAGTTCTATATGTACAAAATGGGAAATGACTGCCTAGAAAGGAGTACTGCAGAAAGAGATTTGGGCGTCATAGTGTATCACAAGCTAAATATGAGTAAACAATGTAACATTGTTGCAAAAAAGGCAAACGTTCTGGGATGTATTAGCAGGAGCATTGTAGGCAAGACAAAAGAAGTAATTCTTCCACTGTATTCTCTGCTGATTAGGCCACAACTGGAGTATTGTGTTCAGTCCTGAGAGCCACATTTCAGGAAGGATGTGGACAAACTGGAGAAAGTCCAGAGAAGAGCAACAAAAATGATTAAAGGTCTAGAAAGCATGACCTATGAGAGAAGATTAAATAAACTCAATTTTTTCAGTCTGAAGAAGAGAAGACTGAGAGGGGACATGATAACAGTTTTCAAGTATATACAAAGGTTGTTACAAGGAGGAGGGAGAAAAAAATTGTTCTCCTTAACCTCTGAGGATGTGACAAGAAGCAATGGACTTAAATTGCAGCAAGAGCAGCTTAGGTTGGACATTAGGAAAAATCTGTCAGGGATGGTCTAATATTTAGTCCTACCACACGTGCAGAGAACTGGACTAGGTGATCTCTCAAGGACCCTTGCAGTTCTATGATTAATTAGATTAAGATGTCTATTTATGAAGGCAGAACCATCTCTCTTGGCTTTTAAAACTAAACTGGATAAAACACTAGAAAACATACCATAGGGAACAATCCTGAATTGGTAAGGAAGTAGAGTACAGCAATGAATGTGTCTTTGACATCTCTAACTTCTATGATTCCCTGAAGTTTTACTCCAGACACTTGACCAGGATACCTTTGTACAACTCAATGTCTTGGAGCAAAAGAGCAAGTTGTTCTCAGGCCTTGGCTACACTGGCACTTTACAACGCTGCAACTTTCTCGCTCAGGGGTGTGAAAAAATATCCCCCTGAGCGCAGCAAGTTACAGCGCTGTAAAGCACCAGTGTAAACAGTGCCCCAGCGCTGTAAGCTAATCGTCGCGGAGAGGTGGAGTACCTGCAGTGCTGGGAGAGCTTTCTTCCAGCACTGGCGCCGCGATCACACTCGCACTTCAAAGCGCTGCAGATGGAGCCCTCCCGTGGCAGTGCTTTGGAGTTTCAAGTGTAGCCAAGCCCCGAGATTTGAAATTCAAATAGCCATAGTAGTGTTTTATATGACCTCTGACTCTAGGGATTAGGGTGACCAGCCAGCAAATGTCAAAAATTGAGATGGAGGGGGGAATAGGAGCCTATATAAGAAAAAGACCTAAAAATTGGGACTGTCCCTATAAAATCAGGACATCTGGTCACCCTACTAGGGATACAATCAAAAAAGGATTCCAAGTAACAGTTATTCACTTAAGTATTGAAATGGATATTAACATTTTTGCTCTTTGTTTCTTTTTAAAAGTTTTTGTTCACAGAGATTTTAAATGGTTCAAGAAACTGGTCAAGTTGTCTCCTTCATGCTCATGACCTATTTATGAGTGCAAGCAGATGATATACTCTAAGTGAATTATTATATTAGCTCAAGCTATTATTAGCTGGTGAGGTCAATCTCACATTAACTATCTGGATCTGTATGAGCTACGTGAGTGGGGGCGAAACAGCTACTATTTGGAATCTGGTTACTCCAGAAAAGAAGACACTACCCTAGTTATGAGTGTTTTCCTTTTTGTATGTAATTATAATTGTGATTAATCCTCTCTCATGCTGGAAAATGTGCATGTTTTGTTGCTGGAGGGGATGTCTTCAAGTTCCTTTGTGTTCATCATATTTAATGCAAATTGACAAAAATTATAGTAGAAAAAGGAAGAGAAAGAGGAATCTGGATTATTTTATGTTCAAAATAAACTAGAAAGTCATTTTGACCCCAAAGTTGGTGACTGGGTAAAAGAAGTTCTCGGTCAGCACTGTGACTCCATGTCTATCTCTATGAAGATAGACACACACACACACACACACACACACACACACACACACACACACACACACACACACACACACACACACACACACACACACACACCCCAAAAAACAACAACAAAAAATTTACCTATCTCTTCTCCCTCCACAAAGCCTCATCAATTAGTTATTGTGCTTATCCTATTTTGGCCTCCTTTAGGCACCCCAGCAATATTTGTTTAATTCCTCTTTTCTGTTTGTAAGCATGAGGAAATCCCATCCTGCTCTGATAACACTGTGTTTACTCTAAACTTACCCTCTCCTCACATTTAGCCTCAACAGAAACTCACTCAACAACCAAATTGTAAACCACAGCTTATTTATGTGTGTTCTCTCTTTAATGCTATGTCTTCGCTGCCAAAAAAAGGTATGTTGATAACCAATGCACATTAGCTATTCAGCTCTAAAATCATAATGCAGACAAGGCACTGTAGTTTTTACCATGATGCACCTAGGTGAGGTCAAACCCAAGTGTGAAGGCTGGGTACAGTGTTGACCTCACATAGCTACATCATTGTAAAAGCTGCCTGTGCCTGGTCTCCACTAGATTTTACAATGAGACAACTAATGCATATTAACTATCTCACAGTAAAACCTCAACTTGTTTTGGCAGTGAAGACATAGCCTAAGAATGGCTGCCCCAGACCCTAGTTCTCTTGCAACAAAAAGCCACTTTCATCTCTTTTACATCCAGGATGGTGTTAGTATCACAGCTGCCATAACAGCAGAAACTCTTTGCACCAACCCTTTGCAAAAGCATAACAGGGTGGCCAATAGCTAACTGGATGGAAGAATGATCTAGTGGATAAAGCACCAGACTGAAAATGACCTGGGGTCATTTTAGCCACACACTGTTTGACCTTGGCCAAATCACTTAATCCCTCCGTGACTCAGTTCTCTGTCTGTAAAATGGGATTAGTGCTCCCTATCTCACCATTTTGCCAGTATATTTGAACTTTGGTTGCAATCTCTTTTGCCAGATCTTTTCTATCTGTCTGTAAAGTGTGTGGCAAGATGACTGACGTTCACATAGTGGGTCCTGCACTTTTTTGCGGGGGAGGGAGGCAGGGTAAAACACCACCCTTTGCCCCTGCTCTTGGCCACCAAAGGCCCTGCTAGTGGCCCAGGAAGGTGGTAGAGGTGGAAAGCAGGGGAAGGGTCTGGGCTTGTGCCTCACTCTGAGTCCCAGCCCCTCTCAACACCTGCAGGTTTCTCACGCTTTTCCCCCTTGGGTGAGGTTACCCTCAGTCCTTACACGCTGGGGGAGGGAGTCTCCCTGCCCAGGCAAAGTCTCCCTTACTTTGGTTCTCTGGTCTTTCAGATCTCACAACACACCTCCAAGCTCCAGTCCTCTCTTCTTCCTCCTCCCCCGTCTGCCTGAAGCAGGGCGGGGGGGGGGGCGGTTATTAGGTTCCTGACAGGGCCTTAATTAACTACCAGTGCTCCAATTAAGCTATAGCAACCCTCCCTAGTCTATAGGGAACCACGCCTTAATTAGCCTACCGTTTGTATATTTCCCATCTACCACTGCTTCCTGGCCCCCCTGTATCACAAGTGCCACACAAATGTATGTAGCCGAATAAATAGTTCCTTCTTCACTATTGTGAGAGGCTGTGTGGAGAGGTAGTCATGCAAAGTGTAAGGTCTGTGCAGCATGCTCTCCTCTGAGCAGCTTTGGTGTTAGCTCTAGGTTTACAGCAGTCATAGCCCATGCAATCTGCAAAGTCATTACCAGATGTGAAAGATTTCCATTCAGGACAAAATTGTGGAATTTCAGAAGAAAATCTTCTCAGAAATTGCCCACTGAAGTAAAATCAGGCAAGAAGAGGAAGAAAATATTTTAGTAATGAATGTCCTATTTATCCACATTCATTTCATTATTCATGAAGAGCTTACCAAGGCAGTTTAGTCCAAAGTCTCAACTCTTTTCAGTGAACCTATGAAGAATTGGCTTGTCCAAATCAATCAATCTTTCATCTATCTGATAAGTATAGTGCTAGATATTGAGATTTCTGTGAAGTTAAAAGGTAAATGAATCAGAAATGCAAAGTAATTTAAATGAAAAAACTGCACAAACCATTGTCTACAAAACGCAAAGGCATTATGTTTAATATTGTAATAACCTAGGCCAACACAAAACTGTAGATGCAAGAAAATTGTAGAGTCTGCAATTTTCAGATCTTTTTGCAAGGCTGACCTTTGTCATATTAGTTTTATTTTAAAATATTAAATATTGTACATAGAACTGTTTCTATTAAGATAATAGGCTTCATAATGTAAACAGATGCACTGTGAGCCTGTTACTCAGACTTGCAGGAAATTGTCTGTCAAAGAGCAACAACAGCAAAGGTGTAACCTTCACCACATACCACCAGTAGTGATAAGAGTTTTATTTATAGCTATTAATCAGTTCCTGGTTTATTGTAGTGGTTTATGTTTACTTAGCGATGGTCGCGGATGGGAGTGATGGTAACAGCTGAATCAACTTCACTAAGACTTATGAGCTGAAAAACTAACCCTTTGCCTCCAGCCAAGTATTTGTTTCTTAGGTTGCTATGCTTAGTAATTTTAGCATTTCAATGGCCCCTACTAAGCTTTGCAGTGATTGGTCCCAAGTTTAACACAGTTTCTTAACACAAAATGGAAGCCACAGACCTGTATATTTCTGGCAAGGACTATCTGTATGAAAAATCTTATTTTGAACATATGCTGATCTCTTGTCTAAAAAGAAATGAAGGTGGAAATATTTGAGACATATGGGGGATCCACAAAGGTCTGTCCTGGGTTCAGAGCTATTCAAAATTTTCATTAATGACTTGGATAATGGAGGGTAGAGTATACTTACAAATTTGTGGATGACACAAAAATGGAAGGGATTGCAATTACTTTGGAGGGCAGGATTAGACGTGGAAAATTGCTCTGAAATCAACAAGATGAAACTCTATAAAGTCAAGTGCAAAGTACTATACTTAGGAAGGAAAAAAAATCAAACCCAAAAATACGAAATGGGGAATAACTGGTGAGGCAGTAGTACAGCAGAAAATGATCAGAGGATTATATGGATCACAAATTGAATATGAGTCAACAATGTAATGCAGTTGCAAAAAAGGCTAATATACCACAAAATTATATTAACAGAAGAGTTGTATGTAAGACATAGGAGGTAAATATTCTGCTCTATTCAGCACTAATGAGGCCTCATCTGGAGTAATGTATCCAATATTGAGCACCACACTTTAAGATAGAGGAAGAGAAATTGGAGAGAGTCCAATGGAGAGCAACAAAAATTATAAAAGGTTTAGAAAATTTGACTTATGAGGAAAAGTTAAAAAAACCCTGAGTTCATAGTTAGTCATGAGAAAAAAAACCGAGGAGGAACCTGATAAGTCTTCACATATCTTCAGGGCTGTTATAAAGAGGACAGTAAACTATTGTTCTCAATGTCTACTAAAGGTATGACAAGAAGCAATGGCCTTACTCTGCAGCAAGGGAGACTTGGGTTAGATTTTAGGAAAAACATCCTAAAGGTAAGGATAGTCATGTACTGGAAATGGTTACTAACAGAAGTTGTGGAATCCTTGTGACTGGAAGTTTTTAAGAACAAGTTAGATAAACAGCTGTTGGGGATGGTCTAGGTAGACTTGGTCCTGCCTCTGCATGAGGGGGGCTGGATCTGATGACCTTTCCAGATCCCTTCCAGCCTTATATTTCTATGATTCTCTGTGATAAGAATGAAGCCAAAGCTTTTGCCATGGAAAGCATGCCATTCAGCAACTGAAAAATGTGTGAAAGGAGTTGACCAAAGAATCTTTCCATCATACATAATCCATCAAAGAGAGGGATAACTTATGGGCCTTCACAACAGAGAGGACATGCAAAGAGGATAGTTGAGGATGGCCCAGGATAGCTGAGGATGGCAATGCCTTGTTTGTGTCTTAAGAAACATGTAATAGCATGGGAATGATTCAGAACACTCATTTGCTGCCAAACCTACATTTTAGTTAATTTCTTCCTATATTCTAGGCTTCCTAGAAAACCATCATACATATCCGAACATTGTAAAAACTACAGTATCTGGATCTCTTTGACAATCAAGGACTCACTGATGGACACACTTCAGAAAACTATATAAAGTAATGTATAATTGTGTTCCTTAAACCAGCTCCACTCTTTTCTTTAAAATATGCAAACACGCAGATACAAAATGATTCCTGTGGTATCTTCTTCAGAACACAAAATCTGTGGTAACTGTCTATATTCTAAAACTCAAGCAACATTCATTGTTATCTGTCATATTGAAGTTTTTCTGCTCAGGATATGCACTCAGGCAGAGCCATCTCTTGTGTACGGCGAATCAGAGTGACCGCTCCAGGCCTCACGCTTTGCGGGGCCCTGGAGGCCACCGATGTGATTGGCTGGGCGCAGTCAGTCCCGAATGTGACAGGTCGGTCCCGGAAGTGATGGATTTACTTTTCTACCCTGGGCCCCGCACCCCCCCATGGATGGCCCTGCATTCAGGCCTCATTGTGCCATCATGATCTGTTTTGGCATATTGAAAAGTTGGTAAAGAAACTCCAAAGTGTTACATGACATGAAAAATAAAATAAAAGCCTGGGTAAATAAAATTGTATTTGAAAGACAGTGGAAAAAACAAACCACTACTTTTAAAGTAGCCACAAAATCCAGGAATTTTTCAGAGACGTGGGGAGTAATGACTTCACTGAATGGTAAGCGTAGAATAACTGATCTTAATTCCTTAGAGCTAGATTGCGCCTGTTAGGCAAATCCAGTCAAGTAAGGGTCAGTACACAACCACACTGCCCCTGTGCGGCGCTAAAAGTATTTTTATGAAGGACCAGCAGAGGCAGACACACAAGTGCAGGCGAGTCTCATCTTACGTGGGGCTTCTGTTCCGCGGTTAGCATGTAAAGCGAAAACCACGTATAGTCAAAATTACATTGAGTTGAATGGCGGGCAGAATCGCCCGCACTACAGGTACAGTATTAAAATTGTTATTTTTCTCTTCTTTTTTTTTTTGCCAACTGTGTAATGCTGAAATCGTGCATGTTAAATGCGCGTAAGATGCGACAGACCTGTACCTCCATTAGGAGGAAAAACTGATTATACAAATCAGGTATTTCTTTGGTGCAATCCTGTTTATTTACAAACAGTGGGCAAAGTCCTGTTTCCCTGAATATAGTAGGAACAAACAGGAGACAAATTGCTCACAATTTCCAAACCTGCCTTTCCAGCCAGTTACTCTGCCCAACAGAAGTACTTCCTCTTGACTTCCTCCCAGGGCCATGCTCACATTGCTTCTCTTGCTGTCAGCTCACTTTCTCTCTGCTTTCTGCTCTGATACACAGAGACGCATTCCACTAGTCAATGCCCTGGGCCCTGCATTTTCAATGTGTCTCACTTGGATTCTCACTGAGTTAGTGCTTATTCAGGCCTTTCCATGGAGTCCTGTGCCTTAGGTGGTGTCGTCTATTGTTTCAGTCATGTTATTGCATAAAGGAGCTTAATTGCTTATCTCATTTAGCCAAGTGAGGGGTGGCTAGCATGCCCATCAACTTCAGTGAAGTCTGTGATTGCCCACAAATCAGAGAGAGGCTTGATGGCAGCTAATAGGAACAGGCAAAGGCAGCACCAGGAAAAGACAGAAATCCAAAAAGCTAGTACAACCCCTTTCCTGCTTGGCCTTTGCAAAACTTCAGCTTTTTGATTTTTGCTGCCCTCTGAGCTGATGAAGTGTAATGCATTGGATGAGCCGAAGACCTACTGTGGCCCACCTGTCTCACCAGCTGAGAAGTCCTGTCTTAGAGCACTGTAGGTGAATTTAGCTTGCAGCAAATTCTCTCACTCTATGGCCATCACAATGCTTTACAGAGACATGCCTGTTAGATTTGGAAGACCCTTATCTGTGCAGAATAAGGGACTATAAAATTTTCCTCCTCAGTGTGGGCTCCAGCATGCATCTTCCTGCTGACAAGGCAGGAGGAGTGTCAAGGGGGAGCAGTGGCCCTTTAAGAGGGAAGAAGTCAATGCACCTGTGACTGGTTAGCCGACCCCTAATTGGGCTATAAGAAGACACCTGTAAGATGGGAGAGTCAGGAAAGGGACAAAGAACGGCCACAAGTGAGAAAGAGCAAGATCTCACTGCCTGCCTGGGCCAGGAAGTCTGGGTAATGGGAGCAAGAGCAGCAGAAAATGCCCTGGGTGTGGCTGCCAGAGTCCCCTAGGAGGAGAGGCAGTAGGAATCTCCTGGCAGAAAAGGATCCTCAGAGAGACAACCCTGTGAGGCAGTGCTCAGTTAACAGAGGACAGGAGAATCCTGCAGTAGGCCTTGAAACAGGAGGAAGTGGGAGAGGCAAAGGGGAAAATCCCCTGGGAACTATAGCCCACTGTAGGCTGAGGAACCATGCTTGTGGGTTCTGTGCCTATATTTGAGAAACAAAACTGCCTCGAAAAAAGACTCTGGTGCTTCAGTTGGTTTGTGGGCTGGGAACAAGCCAGCACCTTACATAGAGCTTCTCCCTCCTTTCTTCAATCTCCTCTATTAGCCCCCTAAATTTTCTTTACCCACAGTGGTCCAAAACAGTATCCTGGGCCAGTCTGCACTCTCCATTCCCAATCGCCCACAGGCTGCTGCTGCCTCTGCTGCTAACGCCTACATAAGAGCGCCAGCCACATGATGGTGAGGCAGCCTTTTCTGAACTTGCAAGCATAGTTTCCCAGATACCAAGAGTTCAGCCATCTTATCTCGTTCTGAACAGAGGTTTCTCCCCATCTGAACCCGGATCTGAATCTGAAGTATATACACAATTGGCAAGGTTGGTCTGAATCCAGGTTTCTAGATGCAAACAACTACAAAATTTAAATCTAGACTTTTGGTTCATTTCCATCTCTATTTCTAGAGAAATTATTTAAGTTTATTAGCATTGTTTCAGCCATTTTAAAAGGACTTACATGTTTTAATTGCTTGCACTGAAGATCCACATAATAATGCAATTATTATCAGATGGCAGTAGCTCTGCGTAATGAATTAAAGCTTTTCTAATTCTTAGCACAATTTATAAATATTAAGAAATAGATTGATCAAAACCCACCTCTGTCTCCTTTAACAACATTTTTAATTTAAAATAATTATTTTGTAATATTTACTGTAAAATAAAAAGAAAACTAAAAATTCAAGGAAAGTCAAAGAAACCTTCTTTAAATTCAGGCTAGGTTTCTCCTCCCTTCCCCCCCAAAAAATCAGGAATCTCATAAGGCTGAACCAGATAATTCTGGTCTTTACCCAGGTCCCAAAAGATGTCCTTAGTTCTATCCCTTTGGGAAATTTTGAACTATTCTAGTGTTTCATTTCAGCACTAGCCAAAATTCCATTTCTGTTCTCACAATCTATTAATTTAACCTGACATGCCACCAATCACCACACATATTTTGAGCACCATTTATTTATTTATTTATTGCTCAAGGCTCTGATATCAGACTGCTGTTGCCTCCCAGTTTTGTTCTGCCTCAGGTAAAGCAGAGTAGAAGACAGTTCTCTCTCATTTCCTCCATTTGTGATAGGACATCAGCAGTTCTTTCCTCCTGTGTCACTTTCAGGTTATTCTCTAATGTCTCTCTCAGGGTACCTTCCTTCAGAATGGTTCCCTTTTTAGCATCTTGGGGATTTAAACAGAGTTTGATGAGGGCCTCATCCTTCCAATCAGTAGAGTGTTAGTGCCCTTAAGGATTTTTCAGATCAAAAATGATCTGGAAAAAGGGATAAACAGTGAGGTCGCAAAATTTGCAGATGATACAAAACTACTCACGATAGTTAAGTCCCAGGCAGACTGGGAAGAGCTACAAAAGGGTGTCTCAAAACTGGGGGACTGGGCAATAAAATGACAGATGAAATTCAATGTTCATAAATGCAAAGTAATGCACATTGGAAAACATAATCCCAACTATAGATATAAAATGATGGGATCTAAATTAGCTGTTACCACTCAAGGAAGAGATCTTGGAGTCACTGTGGATAGTTCTCTGAAAACATCCACTCAATGTGCAGCAGCCGTCAAAAAAGTGAACAAAATGTTGGGAATCATTAAGAAAGGGATAGATAATACGACAGAAAATATCATATTGCCTCTATATAAATCCATGGTATGCCCACATCTTGCATACTGCATGCAGATGTGGTCCCCCCATCTCAAAAAAGATATATTGCAATTGAAAAGGGTTCAGAAAAGGGCAACAAAAATGATCAGGGGTATGGAACGGCTTCCGTATGAGGAGAGATTAGTAAGATTGGGACTTTTCAGCTTGGAAAAGAGATGACTAAGGGGAAGATATGATATAGGTGTATAAAATCATGACTGGTGTGGAGAAAGTAAATAAGGAAGTGCTATTTACTCCTTCCCATAACACAAGAACTAGTGGTCACTAAATGAAATTAATAGGCAACATGTTTAAAACAAACAAACAGGTTTAAAACAATCTTCACACAATGCAGTCTATCTGTGGAACTCTTTGCCAGAGGATGGTATGAAGGCCAAGATGATAGCCGGCTTCAAAAAAGAACTAGATAGGTTCATGGAGGACAGGTCCAATAATGTCTATTAGCCAGGATGGGCAGGGATGCTGTCCCTAGCCTCTGTTTGCCAGAAGCTGGGAATGAGCAACAGGGAATGGATCACCTGATGATTACCTGTTCTGTTCATTCCCTCTGGGGAACCTGGCAATTGGCCACTGTCAGAAGACAGGATACTGGGCTAGATGGACCTTTAGTCTGACCCACTAAGGCCATTTTATGTTCTTATTTTTCTAAGTTTTCATCATAGTTTGTGGTTTAAAGGCAATCAGTGTCCTCAGGCTTTCCACTAGGCAAAACATACATTGGATACAGGCCTTGCATGTCAAGAACAGTTGAGTTTATTGAATTATCATTTTTCCTCTTTTTTTATTTAATGATGTAAGGGATTACTATTCAGATCCCACTAATCATACATGGGAGTAATGAGGGTACAGAGAAAAGGAATTTGTAACCTGAAAATATATTTTCAATATCCTGAGATCCACTATCTTCTAATGTCCCATCCCATTATATTTTAATTGATATTTCTGGGATTTCCTCAGGGCTATTTCTTTCTCTTACACTGACTAATTATTTTTCCTGGAACTATTTACTTGATGGTCTCTGTAAGGAATCCTCTGCTTCTCTACTGATAGTTAACAGTAGGGTGTGGTCTGAGCTTACAGATGAAGAAAAGATAACTAAAACTCCAGGGTTAATACTGGAAGCTGCTACTGCTTGTTAATAAGACAGAGGAAGAACAATCCATCAGCCTGAACTAATGGGTGGTACAGAAAAAGACATTTTCAGGTTACAGTATTTTCCCACTATACATTCTTGCCAGGCTATTTTAGTAGAATTCCAAATTCAGCTGTCACTGTCCAAATTCGTAATGAAGTGGCAATCTGAAATGTAAAAGTATTTTAAAGTTGATTTATAATTGCATCAAGTGCTCAATTAAAAGAGAAGGTCCCTTACGTTTGAGGAAAATACATACTGTGGGAATTTTTCTTTTCATAGGATATTGTAAACTTACCAGCCACCCCTGTACTCTCTGGAGTTTCAATTCTTCCTTTTCTATTGATGCTTAACTCTTTTCAAGATTTAGTAGCACTGTAATGGTCAGTAATGGTCCGTCCTTGTCAGACTTGGAGGGAGGCCACTCTGGCTTCCTGCATCAGGCAGCAAAACCACTGTTAGTTAGTGGTCTATAGGCCTTGGCACTCTAGGCTAAAGATGGCTCATTGCTCTGCCCCGCCCAGCCTACTGGCTAGGCCAGACAGCTAGCACACAAGGCACAGACCTTTGGCGTAGGATGAGCAGGCCACCACCCCAGGGGTGGGATCAAAGGCAGAAGGGTAGGGGGACCCAGGCCCACCTTACTCAACTGGGTCCCAGCCCAGGGTCCTAACAGTGTTGTGTTCTCCCACCACTGGGTCAGTGAGATCCTACCACAGCACTCTGACTCATACTGTGACAGTACAACTGGACTAACATCTGGTTTTCCTGCACTACTTCCTACCCCAATGAGCCAGTGTGGCTCCGTCATCTGTGAGTCTTCAGTCTCCTCTGGATAAACAGCATATGGCAGTCCCAACAGCTCCTTTCCACGGTCAGGGTGCTCCACGGCTTGGTAGCGGGGCCAGAGTCCTGCAGCAGGCAAGAGACATATGGCTCCTTCCCTGGCTCCCTGCCAACTGAGCTGGAAGCTCTGCCTCTTATACTTCCTGTCCTACCCCTCTGTTTCCAGCACGGGGGTGAGGGCCATGGCTGGCTTGGCTCCACCCACCAGGGGAAGTGTAGTAGTCCCTCTCTGTCAGGCTCAGAGGGAGCCCACTCGGACTCGCTACAAGCATCCTAACTCACCTGACTCTTCCTCCTCTGCCCAGGGAACCACCTTTCTTTGAACACCTGAAGTGTCGCTATCCAGAAGCTTATTGAACACACTGTAATTCTGAATTTAAAGCTCATTATTAGCAGCAGATTTTTCCATCACAGCCTGATCAACATGGTCCAACACACATGATTATGACAAGGATTGCTGAGAGCTAATTTAAAGACCCTGGGATTTCTAGTTTAGCCTTGTACTTAGACTAGATGATGTTTCCTTTTTCCTATCAATGTATTGTTTTCCAACAGGCAAAAAAATAATCCTACTGATGGATTTTAGAGCTTACTTTTTACTTAATTATCCAATGATTTTCCAGTAAAAAGCATAGTCTATGAAATAGCAAATAAAATAATACATTTACTGCACAGTGCTGCACTATTTACTCTATTGACTTGAATGGTGTTCTGCCTAAATAAGGTCTGTATGACTGGGCTCTAGACTTTTAAGCAATAAATAATGTATTAGGAATTTGCTTTCCTATGTTTTCTTTCACTAGTCTTATATCTGCCAGATAATTCATGTCTAATGGGACCTGGTAATTCTATATAGTATGAGCTCTGGATCTCTGGAAATGGTCCATCAAAAACAGATTCTAATTAAATAAGCCAGCCATGCAAAGATGAATTTGGATAGTAGTCTAATGCTGCCTACAATGAGTTAGTTTGACTGTAATGTCAATTTATTACTTGTTAAATAATCCTTGAGTCTAACTGTTCTGATCTATCTTGCAACCTTTCACTAGCCAAATTCAGATAAATTGCAAAAATAAGGGTACTTACATTCTGAAAGAGAGCTTTAATATCACTAATCTCTTTTGAAAAGGAAGTGAATATAGTGAGGATCAGGAACTGCAAAGCCAGTTTGTGGTAAACCATAAAAAGGTTGTATTCTAAGTTGTACATGTAGAGAATGTACGTTTTACATACAGTTATGGCATAGCAATTTGGAAAATGAGCTTGTTCATTAGACAGTGTTTTACGCAAACCATACATCACACTGCGGCTCCATAATCTGTTCTTCTGTCTTATGAGGCCATGTTTAACTAGCAAACTTACAGCAGTGCTGCTTTAAGACGGGTTGTGTAGTCGTGCTATGCCGATGAGAGAAAGCTCCCCTGCCAGCATAATCAAACCACCTAAATGAGCAGTGGTAGAGCATCTCCCACTGACACAGCACTGTGCACACGAGTGTCCATGACAGTAAAACTTATGTGACTTGGGGAGGAGCAGGGGGTTTCACACCCCTGAGAGACATATGTTTTGATGACGTAAGTGGAAGTTAGACATGGGCCTGGTCTACACTAGCGAGGTAAGTCGATCTAAGTTATGCTAGTTAAGTTACGTAAGATACATAACTTAAGTCAATGTAGCTTAGATCGACCTACAGCGGCGTCTACACCATGCTATGTTGATGGGAAACACTCTCTGATTGACATAGCTTCCACCTCACGGGGAGGTGGAGCACTGAAGTCAACGGGAGAGCGTTCTCCCATCGACTTATCGCGTCTTCACCAGACCGGTTAAATTGATGCCCACTTCATCGATTGCAGCAGCGCTGATTTAGCCCGTAGAGAAGACAAGCCCATTGCCTTAATTTCTTAGTGAAGTAAAAGTTTTTGGTCTGGTACCACAAGTCCTAAATGGTTTGGACCCTGGTTACCTGAGAGGCTGCCTCTTTCTGTGTGATCCCACAGCAGTTGAATGCTCAAACTAACATTCCCCTTGTTTAAAAGTGGTCATTTTCTATGAAGTGTTCTTGAGTATGGAACTCTGTCTCTCATTCCATCTGAGCCTGAATTTGTTGCCCATCAGGCCATTATTGGTATTATTTATTCTTTTTCTTATTATTTATTATTGCATATTTGTATTACCATAGTGTCTTGGAGCCCTAGTCATGGTCCAGGACCCCAATGTGCTAGGTGCTGTACAAACACAGAACAAAAAGACAAGGCTCCTCTTTGAGGCTACAGCAGGTGGAGAAATGGTGATGTATGGAGGAGGGTGACTTTTACTGTATTGCTGCTGGTAATATATAAGGTTTATTGTTTTATGGTGGGTTTGGTTGGTTGGTTTATAAGGCAATTCATTTGGTTTGGGGTTTTCCTTAAAATATTACCTTTTAAAAGAAATTCATACAGGGACCTACATCTACTACATATAGGTGCTTTCAAGAAATGTAAAGATACAAATAAATGATAAAAAAGCAGAAGAAAATATGAGACCAATAATTCTCTAAATAAAATTACACAATCCATTTATATCTATCCCTCAATTAAAAAGTAGTCTTACTGTAATGGAATTTCACACATCACCCTACCTGGAAGGTACCAGAGTACAGTAAAAGCTGTGTTACCTGGCACTTTACCAACCGGAAAGCTCTATTAACTGGCATGTCTGATATCTCCCAATACAAATCTTCAGTCTGGTAACTGGGACTAGTATACTGCCCAGGAGCTTATGCAGTTGCACATTCTGGACTCTACTTTTATGCAAAAGAGGCAGAAGACAAGTAAGCAAGCTGATATCAGGGATTTATTCAAAAAAACAGCTGCCAGGGTGTGTCATAGGGTCATTACAAATTCAGCCCAATCTTCTACACCAGGCATCGGCAACCTTTGGCCCGCGGCCCGCCAGGGTAAGCATCTTGGTGGGCTGGGCTGGTTTGTTTACCTGCCACATCTGCAGGTCTGGCCAATCATGGCTCCCACTGGCCGTGGGTCACCGCTGCTCCAGGCCAATGGGGGCTGCAGGAAGTGGTGCGGGCCGAGGGATGTGCTGGCCTCTGCTTCCCGCCACCCCCATTGGCCTGGAGCAGCGAATCAAAGCCAGTGGGAGAAGCGATCGGCCGAGCCTGCGGATGTGGGTGGTAAACAAACCGGCCTGGCCTGTCAGGGGGCTTACCCTGGCAGGCCATGTGCCAAAGGTTGCGGATCCCTGTTCTACACCTTCTACATCTACAATGATAATTAATATTTATAATGATAACCCTGAGGGTCTGTGAGATCCTGAAGTGCCTTCTGAATCATCAAAGAGAGATTAAATTATGTTCAGTATAGTTTTAGTGTTAAGTGCATTTTTAGTGATCTGGGTGTCTGCCATGCACTGACTGTAGTGATGTGTAGTGTCATAAGATAAAGTTTTCTATGCAGTAGGTTACCTGAACACACCTAAGTGCTTCAAGAACCCAATCACTCTGCAGTGCAGTACTGTTACTGGATTGGTGAGTACCTGTACACTGTTTTATACTTTATTCATTTTATTGTATTCTAATTCTTTGAAAATTGGTATTCCATTGGTAAATATAACTCTTAGTTAATTGGAATATTTTATTAACCAGCACACACACCCATTCCCTTAGCATGCTGGATCGTGAAAAATATCTTTTAACAAAGAACTGGCGGGAATGCCAGAGCTGTACCTTCAGTGCTCCATCTCTTTCAGGCCTGGAACTGTGCTGAGCGGTGAGGTGACCAGACTGTGTTGTACAAGAGGTTTTTAGAGCTTCTTGCAAACACTTCAGTGCTGGACTTTGTAAGCTATGTACTTTGATGCTTGCTAAAGTTTTCGTAACATGTTTCTGCTTTAATATCACCCTGGTCTGGGAGAGCAACAACAGCCTTTGACTTTTGGCTTTTCTGACTGATTTGCAAATCTCAATTACACTGAAATGAAATCTGTCCTCAGAGGAGATGGCATTATTTAAGACATGCAAGAGGAATCCTCATATTTATTACACTGCAGTCCTTCTTAACCCTAACCACTACTTTATATCTGGGACTACTAGTAGTATTTATGGTTCTTGCCAGGAGTGAATATGCTTTGTATTTAACGGTAATGATGAATGCTTTTTATGCATCATAGCAAAACTTAATATTTTAAATTTATAGTGGCTTTGAATTTGAATCATGAAATATTCATTATATTTGGACAACAAAAAGTTATTGTAACAAATCATTCACTCAGTACATTTTATATACTAATTTGGTATTGCTATGGAATACAAATTCTATTCAGAAATAGCAGCTTATAGCTACCGTGAGCAGTTTACCAAATATTCAAACTCTGATCATTTGGAGTAGGTGCATAAAAATAGTGAAGCTTTAACCCTTTTTTTCCTCTTAGGCAGGTGTGCAGTGTAGATCTTTAGTTTAGGTTAAACTTGCTCAGTCTACATCAGTTAATTATATTTTTCAGTCAGAAAATAAACCGTTTTCTCTACCACTTTCTCTCCATCCATGAAAAATTGGTGAGAGCTCCCATAACAAATAACTATTAATATCTTACTACATTTATTAGCTTCAGTCTTATCTGAAACTCATAGTCTTCCACCTGAACACATCTGGTTTATATTTTCTGCCAGAAATATATATTTTGTGTGTGTAGCAAGATGACTCTTCATCCAATATGACTTTAGACCAAGGCATGGCACAAACACTTATTTGTTTATTTCGTTCAATGACCTCTCCCTGACAATAGACAGATATCAAGTGTTTTTATTGACCTATTTGGCTCTGTCTTTGACACTGCTGACCATGAGAAGCTGACAACTCACCTACAGACCCTATTGGAGTGGATGAAATCATACTTGAGTGGCTCCAGAGGCTGATGTTGGGCAATTGTTCACCAGGCTTTAACACTCTCTTATGTGCGGTGCAGATCCGGCTCCAGACACCAGATCAGCAACGAGGTAGTTGAGACAGCCAAGGGTAAGGGGTGGCACGTCGGGCTCTTCGGCAGCGGGCCCCTCAGTGATTGCGGCTTTTTTTTTTTTTTTTGCTGCTTGGGGAGGAAAAATCCCTGAAGCTGGGCCTGGTTAGGTGCTGCAAGGTTCTGGTCCATCACTCCTCTTTGGTAAGGGATAGACAGAGTTGGGATAAAAAGAAAACAAGATAGTGACAGTTAAAGAGGGAACAATTATGAAACCTTATAGGAAAAGTGGATTTAGGGAGAGCAGAGCTTGAGTAAAAGGGAGGGAAAATATACCACAAGATATGCAATAGAAAGAAGGAAAAAGCTGTGGAGGAAAGGAAAGAAAATAGAAAACAGAGACAAGGGAGATGTAATTTTAAAAATTAATTTATAGTATTTAATGCCAAAATATCAAATAAAATACATGTAAGAGTTTTGAAAAGCACATGTAACACACACAAACACAAACATCACTTGAAATCTTGAAGTGTTACAAACCTATTGTTGACCCCATCATGGATACCCAAGATCTGTGCTATGCCCCAGCTTTCAAACAGTCCCTTGGAGATACCCCTTCAGTGTGTCAGACCCCCCAGGGGACCCAGTCTTCTACAGTGGTAAGCCACACAGCCTCAATGTCTCAGAGACTGAGCCGCTGGGTTCCAGCACTCCTGTTTCACCCCATGAGTTCTGCCCAGCGAGTCCAACTGAGAGAGACTCCAGAGGCTTTCACCATCTTCAGGGATCAATGCATCTCAGCAAGTATGTGCAGTGACACCAGGCAGCCTTTTCAGAACATAGTAGGGTTTATTATTCAACTGGAATCCAGCCCTGCCAAGTTCTTAGGTTCGCATAGAGAAGCAAAGCTTAAGAAATGGTCCATGCTGGCCAATCCCAAGGTTCTCTTGAGCCATGCTGTTGTAGGAACCAACTCGCTTTCCTCTCTCTGCCTCTGTCCCTTTGTCTGCCAGACAGTCCTAGGTGACAGCTTCCTGTGTCTCTCTGAGCTTAGCTCTTAACACAGATATATGACACCTCTCAGTCCATTGTCCTCCCCTTGCAGAACTATGTGGAGTTCACAGGTTCAACTGGCCAGAGCTTCCCTCTGTTAGGTGTCAGCTGTAATTCCCATGGTCTTTCCAGATATTTCATTGATATAGGTTGGTTTCAGTCAGTCCTTAAGGACCCATTCATACTACCCCAGACAGTTTTGTGACACAAATACCTCATCATCTCCTGCTCTGCATTAGGAGCATTTTAACTCTTCTGCACCCACTGGGTAGAAATACCAAGTGAAGTAAGTCACTGCCATGCACATCATTAATAAAAAATATTGTAGAGGAGTCCCACTTTGTCATAGACATACAGAGCCCTATTCCCTGCAATACACATTTTTTTTCAAGCTATCAAAAATTGGATTTCTTAGCCTTTTTAGTATATCTTTCTATTTTGCACAGTATTTCTCTATTGTCTGATTTGCTAAGGCTTAAAGCGGGCTTTCTTGCTCCTTGTTTTCATCACTGGCCTTGTGTATGATAGAATAAAAAAAAAATCCCACCATTGCTATCACTGGTTCAGCTCCATCAGCGGTCTTAATGGTAGGAGAGGAGGTGACAGCCAGTGCCTTTTTAACTACCATGTTGCCTAGACATGTGGTGGGTATGGTTAAGCAACACAGCAGGTTAAAACGACGATTGGCCTATGCTAATGCTCCACCATTGTTCCCACTAGTGGAACTGAACTAGTAGGAAATTTTAAGAAACATATTCTAAAGTCACTAATTCTGTATTCTGTAAGAGGACTTTGACTTTCATAATATGCTAGTGGAAGGTTTCTGTGGAAGAACGTATATAACAATGTAACTTGTATGTTTTCATTTATTTTTTTAAAGAGACATGCTTCTTTTAATTAGTTCCAGTGACTATGTCCTAATTTTTTGACTTCTCTCAGCTTGCAAACATCTCATGTCAGGACCTCATCTTCCTTCAAGTTCAGTGCAGCTGTAAGCACAGTGGGAGTGGGCCACAAATAATAGCAGTAAATAAATAAGATTGAAATAGGCTTTTTTGTATTTATTTGAGTTTGAGAGATGAAAGTAATATAACTATTTGCACAGTGCTTACAGTAAGTCTTCAATCCTCAAACTGACATTGGAATGTGATGGCTCAGAAATCAGGCTATGTATTATAGAGTGGCTGCGGACAGAATCCTTAAAAGATTAGCATTAGTCTCAACTGCAGAGGAATGAGTAATCCCAAGCACAAGAGAGGAAGAAGGCAGCGAATGGAGAACTGCCGCAGTGGGCTCCAGAGAAAACAAAGGAAATGAAGATTATATGAAAAAAATAAAGACAAAGTTGTTAATTCATTAGATAAAATAAATGTTTGGAGGTAAAGGAAATAAAGTTAATTCTGAGGCATAAACTCAGAGACAAAACTGAGAAATTCCATCATTAGATAATAAAGTATGCAAGACCACAACCCTTCATCTCTGCCATCTTTTTCAGTGTAAACAAATCTGCTGGTTGCTGGTGTTATTGCTGAAAACAGATCTATCAAACTCTGCACACAGGGTGAATTTTATCTTTTGGAAATAAAAGTTCTATTATTGTCATTATACCTCTTCATGCAGGAAAGCCACATTTAAGTCCAGACTGAAAATGGCCAAAGATATAGTTTCTTATTAAGTGATCAACAACCTGAAGGCACTGCTTTCTCTAAAGCCTTAAATAAAAAAGTAAATAGGAAAAGGGGTCCAGAAGGCAGGATCTAATGTAATTTAAAATTGGAATTACATCAACAGTTTCAAACAGATGGCTGAAAGTGGAGATAAATGTGTTAGCTCCTTTAGCTTATTTGATGTTTCCATTGTTTGCATCATTAAAAACAGGAATAGTTTAAAATTAAAAAAATACACAAGGTATTACACATTGGAAAAAGAGACACACCACAACTGAACGGGAGAGGGGAGGTTTAAATTAATTTGCCATACTTTAATGTACAGTAGCTGAGATGCTTAAGGTAAGTCTGAAAATAGGTTTCCTAGGAAATGAAATGAACAAAAACATAATGACCTTGAAATTGTACCCTAAATGTCCCAGTATTTAGTGACCCGGCTCAGAAATGGCAATTACTTAAAATACCAAAGAGCCTTAATTTTTTAACATAGAGTGTATCCAGACAGGTCAGTTACTGTACATATCTGCAAAACAAATGGTACATGATTAACAAGGAGTTGCTCATGATAGTGCTAACTAGCTAGTTTATAGTGCAAAAACACTCATTTCCTTTTCAATAAAAAAGGACTTGTTTTGATTAGGGGCTTCAGAAGGTTTAACTCTGTAGAAGCAAAATACTGCTGTTTCACTCTGTGACATGGCTTAGCCATGGAACAAGCAACGTCTACTTATGAAAAACAAGAAGGTTTAAACAAAATAATGGGTTGCAAATGTTGTAAATATCAAAGTCAAACATTTTGGAGTAGGCTGGTGTGTACAGTACTAGCTTGATCACTGTAAAAAAAATGGATGAACCGGTTCAAGTAAATAAGAGTGACCCAGATGCATATTCAAAGTTTAACCAAACTTGAAATGAACTTTAAGATTTGTAATGGTGTAATTAACTTATAAAAAATTATTCTTGTCAGGGATCTCTAAACTCATTACAGTATAACCTAAAGCAAGAAGCATTAGAAATCATGTACCAAACCTTGTTTTGGTGCTCCAAGCACAGTTTTTCAGTCCAGAAATAAAATTTGAAGTTTTGGGGTGACTATCCATATCTGTGTACCTCTTGAAGTGCACCTGACACCAGGAATCAGACTGTGGGGAAAAGGCATTTGTACTCTTCCAAGCTTCACCCACAAAATAATTTCTGCCCAGATGAGTTCCCAAATGAAATGCTGCTCACAGTAGATTGTACAGGTATTCAAAATATGAGTTTGTAGCCATTTTGGCCACTGGGCTCCTTAAATTTGACTCCCCTTCAGTGGGGCCTATGGACTCTGTTAGGCTCTGGGCATGGCTCCTTCCTGAAGGAGAAAAATAATAAATTGTGGTACTTCCCAAACACCATCCACTTGAGTTACCAAAATGAGATGTCACTTACAGTAAAAAGGGCAGATTTGTGACACCCTTCCCCCCGCCCTATCCTCTGTCATGTGAGGCTGGAAATAGTTAACAATGTTGACGCTTAAAATGATCATCACTGGCTATCTAAATAACATCCCACGGACAGGGCCAGATTATGACATTCTGAGGCCCTAAACTAAGGGTACATCTACAGTACAAAATTAATTCGAACTTATTCTATTTGAATTTTCAGAAGCGATTTTATACATTGGGTGTTGTATGTCTCCACTAAAGCGTATGAATTCAGTGGAGTGTGTCCACAGTACCGAGGCTAGCATTGAATGTCAAAGCAGTGCATTGTGGGAAGCTATCCCACAGTTCCCTCAGCCTCCACCACTCACTGGAATTGTAGGTTAAGCTCCCAGTGCATGATGGGGCAAAAACATTCTCGCAGGTGTTTTTGAGTGTGTGCTGTCACTCGCTCCTCCCTTCATGAAAGCTATGGCAGACTCCATACTGCCAGCAGCTGGTGCAGTTCAGTGCACTGCCTGTCTCCTGGTACTATGAATCCACCTCGTACATACTCTCATCTTTCTATCTCCTCTTTTATCTTACCATTTCCCGCCTTTTTTGGCTACCATGAACCAAGCAGCACAGCTTCTGCCACAAACTCTGCTCTCCCACTCTTACTAATTTTTCCGTGTTGTCTATCCTGGGCTCACGTGCAAGCTACAGAAGGAAACAATTCCCCCGTCGTTTTTCGGCCATCGTGAACTGAGCTGCACAGCTTCCGTTGCTTTTTCCATGTTGTTGGTCCTAGGCTCCCATAAAAGATACAGAAGGCAACAATCCCCCGCCATTTTTCAGCCATCGTGACCTGAGCCACATAGCTTCCACCACAAACTCTGCTCACGCTTCCGCCGCAAACTCTGCTCTCCCGCTCTTGCAGCTCTAGCGAGCTTTCCAACTCTGTGAAAGCTACAGAAGACAACCATTTACCACCTTTTATCGTCCATCTTGAACCAAACAGGCCTCCTACGTTTCAAGCCCTTTTTCCAGGATTACCTATGCAGGTGCCATAGCCCGGCAATCATGGAGCCCACTCAGATCTCCGCTGCAATTTTGTAAATTGTAAATACCTCACGCATTATCTAGCAGTATGTGCAGTACCTGCAAAACTGGGCAAGGAAGCTACGATATTGTGATTACTATACTGATGAGGACATGGACACAGATGTTCCTAGAAGCATGGCATGTGGTGATTGGGAGATCATGGTGGCATTGGACCAGTTTCATGCCGTGAAACGCCAATTCTGGGCCTGGGAAACAAGCATAGACTGGTGGGACCACATAGTGTTGCAGGTCTGGGATGATTCCCAGTGGCTGTGAAACTTTCGTATGCATAGGGCCGCTTTCATGGAACTTTGATTTGCTTTCCCCTGCCCTGAAACGCAAAGACACCAAAATGAGAGCAGCCCTCACAGTTGAGAAGTGAGTGGCCATAACACTGTGGAAGCTTGCAATGCCTGACAGCTACAGGTCAGTTGGGAATCAGTTTGGCATGGGCAAATCTACTATAGGGATTGCTGTGCTGCAAGTAGCCAATGCAATCATTGACCAGCTGGTATCAAGTGTAGCGACTTTGCAAAATGTGCAAACCATTGTGGATGGCTTTAACGCACTGGGGTTCCCTAACTGCGGCAGGGTGATAGACAGAACACATATCCCTATCTTGGCCCTGGCATACCGAGGTGGCCAGTACATAAACTGCAAGGGATACTTTTCCATGGTGCTGCAAGCACTGGTGGATCACAAGGGATGTTTCACCGACACCATCATGGGACAGCCAGGAAAGCTCGCATCTTCAAGAATGTGATTTTGGACGTTTGAAAGCCTGGGGCACAGTTTACTGACTCGGTTAGATCTCAGCACAACCAATATTCCAATCGTAATTGCTGCTTGTTGTGTGCTCCACAATATCTGCGATAGTAAGGAGGAGACATTGAATTGTTGGGATTTTTCTTTTGCCATACTATAAAAATACAATGTATTATGCATATGATATGTGATTTATAAGTCTATATAAGAATTTTTACATGGCATACCACCTATAATAAAATATTATCTTGCACACTCCAAACCCACTGAGAAGAAAATCCTAGTCTTTTTTCTAGGCAGACTTCTCTCTTCACGTTCACTTTTCTATTCTCTGTCTCCCCCAGGACGACTAATTAATCTCGAGTAAACATTTCAGACATACAGAGTGACAACAAGCTATATGTGCGAAAGAGAAAGAAAGAAAGTATTTACAAGAAAAAAGACTGGTAATCTCTAGAAAGGCATTGAGAAAGTGAGAAAAACTAGCCTATATTCAAGTACATATAATGAATATTATTGGCTTTAATAGCCTATAAATCATATATGCACATAGTTTGAAATAACTTGCTCACTAAGTATTCAAAATATTTTGATATATATGCATATCTTCCTTCACTTCTCTCAAACCCCTCTATTTATCCTTTCATCAGCACTCTCTGATATTTACTGTGAAGGTTCCCGAAACTGACAGAGGGAATCTGAAACAAATTTATCCTCCTCAAGCTCCACTCTACCCAAGTCCATAAGACGATCACCTGCAAACTCAATCATGTGAAGCACAGATAGTGCATGAAGCAGAAAGCAGCGTGCTCACTAAAATACACAATTGTACATATGTACTGATCAAAAGAAGAAAGAACACACTAACATACGAGTATGAGCTTGGCAGGATTGCTTCATAACACCACTGTCTACAACCTCAACTTTTTTCTCGATTTTATTGGCAGTGAGATTTATTTATTTAAATAAGTTATGAAATCATGATCAGAATTATATCAGTAGCAACTGGCCAACAAAACTCTACCTGAAGAGACTGATAGCAGACTTACTCATTTAAATACTAATTTTACAATTGCAATTATCATTTTTCTCTCAGTCCCGGCCTCCCGCCTGTCAATAATGAACAATTAGTCAAGGGTAAGGGAAGGATAAGGGTATTTGTGTTACCAGATGTATGTGTTTTTGTCATATTTGAATGAAAATGTCTTTATGTAGAGAGATTTCTTTTTCCCGTATCTCCTTTATTTATCAACCAATTTTGATAAAATTTGAAATGGGGTCAGTCTTTTCTTTTTTAGAGGTCCCTCATATTGCAAGGCCCTAAACTGTAGTTTAGTAAGTTTATACCTTAATCTGGCACTGCCCACTGATATAAATGGGGCAGTTCACACCTCTCAGAGCTACTATTCCAGGATTTCTGCAGATGGGTGTCTGTGTTCATTACAATTGGTTCATATTTTTGAGGGGGTTTCTGTCTCCCTCAATCATGACTGCTAGAGAGTTGCTGATTTTTTTTTTTTTTTAATGAAAGCTGAGATTCTGGAGAAACAGTACCTTCAACTAAGTGCCACTATGGCATATGGGCATGCACTGACTGTTTCCAAGCACTGGTTGTCACTAAAACCTTGCCTGCACTATGAAAAAAGTGTTTTACTAAATGAAGTGCGCTAACTTGAGATAAAATCCTAGTGAACACATAGAAGTTTCTAGTTTTCATACAAGTTAGTCCTAATACCTCATGTGAAAACTGCAGACTGCCTGGTCTTCACTAGAATTCTACCTTAAGTTAGATAACGCAAGCTAAGAACACCCCTTTTTTTGCATAAAGACAAGGTTTAATTTTAGTTTCACTACAGCTGAGACACTGGAATCAGGAACACCGACTGCACTCCAATGCACAAATTTGAGGGATAGGTGAATTTCTCTACACCCTCACTTCCAACCTGTGCTGGCTGGAAAAAGAGTGAGAAAGCTGCAGAAAAGTGAAAGCATCCTTTTTTTCTCTTTCTTTTTTTTTAAAGGGGACATACTATTCCCTTCTCCTGACTGAAACAGAGCACTGTTTTGCTCACTCAGGCTTCAGCAGCAGCCAGTGACATGGTACCAACATTTTTACACAGGGCTCCTTCAAAAAGTTATCACATTAGCTAAAAATATATGTCCCATGTTTGATGTGAATTGGCTTCTTGAGATGGGCAATGTCTCCAGGCTGGTATTGGGGTTGTGAGAAGAATGGGCATGGAGACACCATACCAGTGCTCCAGGCTGATACTGGGGTTATGAGAAGAATGGGCATGGAGACGCCATACCAGTGCTGGCTCTAGCATTCTTTGCCAGGCAAATAAAACCTTTTGCTGCCAACTCCCCAAGTGCTCACCACATCTCCCCTCAGATCAACTGATTCTTGGAGAGTCCACTGATAATACCTGTCACCAGCCCTCTCCCAACTAAATAGGAGGCCTTATTAACTGAAGTGGCTCAGCTGATTTCAACTATATTAATATCACATGGGGGAAGGAGGGAGGGAAGCATATTTAGAGATTCCTAAGAGTCATACCATGAAATCATGGACATTTAGGGCTGGAAGTTACCTCAAGAAGTCATCAAGTCCAACCCCTTGTGCTGAGGCAAGACAAAGTAAAGCTAGACCATCCCTGACAGGTGTTTGTCCAACCTGTTCTTTACAGCCTCCAGTGATGGAGATTCCACAACCTGCCTTGGAAGCCTGTTCCAGACTTTAACCACCCTGATAGTTACAACATTTTTCCTAATATCTAAATTAAATTTTCCTTGCTGCAGATTAAATCCATTACTTCTCCTAACTTCAGTGGCCATAGACAGCAATTGATCACAGTCCTCTTCATAAGAGCCTTTAACATATTTGAAGGCTGATCTTGTCCCCCCACCGATCTTCTTTTCTCAAGACCAAACATACTCAGTTTTTTAAACTTTCCTCAGGTTTTCTAAATCTTTTATCATTTTTACTTCTCTCTGGACTCTCTCCAATTTGTCCATATCTTTCCTAAAGTGTGGCACCCAGCACTGGACAGAGTACTCCAGCTGGGGCCTCACCATTACTGAGTAGAGAAGGACAATTACTCCTTGTCTTTAACTCATGTTAAAAATGGTATCAGCCATTTCCACAACTGAATCATGTTGTTGGCTCATATTTAGTTTGTGATACACTATAACTCCCTGATCTTTTTCAGAAGTACTAGCCCCTAACAAGTTCTTCCCAATTTTGTAGCAATGCATTTGACTTTTTCCTTCTTAGTATGTTGTACTTGTCTTTATTGAATTTCATCTTGTTGAATTCCAGACCAATTCTCCAATTTCTCCTTATAGTCTTATGATTTTTCCTGACCTTAAAATGAATATGCATTCTTGCTTCCTTCTTCATTTGGCACCAGCAGAATCAATGATGTAGCACTAACACAGCTCTGGGAATAGTTTCTATAAAGAACTATTGATTATTAACATTACCACGCACATTAGAAGGAGGATGCAGAGAATTAATGCAATTCCTGGATGATTCAGACAAAATTCCTTCTGTGGTCTCGTGGTAGTACACAGTGGTACGCCCCATACCACCTTTGAAAAAGCTTCGCATTCTGCCCCGCCAGCTCTGCCATGACCTCATCCTTCCCCATGCTTTTTCATGCACTATGGAGCGCACAGGCTAAAGTCTCCAAGGGGATTCTGACCAGCTCCTGTGCCTTCCCTACCTTGTGCCTCTGTGCCAGGACTGACCAAAATCTGGGCCAGAGGTAGTAAAAGCTCCTGTAATTTAGCCAAAATTCTCATTAAATAGGAGTTTTGCCTGAGCGAGGGCTGCAAGATTGATCCAATTTTCTGTGTACATTTTGTATACATTGTGTTTAGGTTTTTTTAATTTCTCTCCCAAGTCCATTTTTCTTAGATTCCTAATTACTAATTCAAAAATATTGTTTTATTTTTTGATACCTCAACATAGAGTCAAGAGGGCCTCCCCCCGAGAGAACACTCCCTATCAAATGATATTAACTTCAAATGGGTCCAATTTTCATTGACACTTCTTGACAGCGCCCGTTTTCTTTACATTGACTCCATTTGATTGAACTGATTGAAATGCATTGAATCCTGGTGTTTTGTCAGTCTATATTTTGGGCTTTATAAAATGAGGGTAGATTGACTTACCCAAATATTTCACAAAGCTTGTCATGTTGAATTAATTAACACTGCTTGGACAACTCGGGAACCTAGAGGGTTTTCCTCTTTTTATAATTATTTCTGTATTTGCTTTATAACTAAATTGGGGGAAAGGGAACAATTACACAATGGCACCCAGCTTGTTAAGTACTTTACATTTTTAGAGGTATGAGACAAAATATATGCAAATAAAACTGACTATGTTTCCCCATGCTAAAGAGCTGTTCTGGAGGATTTTGGTTTTTCCCCCCTTTGGGCCAGATAAGTGTTTCTGATGCAATTTTTATTGCATTTTTTGGTGTGGTTACCCTTCTTAAATGGATACCTAGAATTTGGAACTAAAATTACCAAAGGATTGTAAAGTATCAATAAAAGTTTGTACCACATTCTCCTTGGGCCTTATCCCATTCATAATAAAGCCAACAAGGAGTTCTGTAGCTGACTTCAGTTGGAGTAGAACTGGGCATACTGCTAGTTTGGGTTTTTGGAGGCTTTTTATTACCATCTTTCTGTATCACTAAATACCTTGCCATACTACCAACCCACTGTACCACCATTCTTTATGAATGCTAAAATCCATTGTAGTGCAGCTCTTATTGTCCTAAATAAAAGCAAACAATGCCAAGGCACATATTTACACAAACCAAATAATTATGTTTACTTATAAGAATATCAATGAGGAGAACTAATGTGCAAGTGCTTCCATTTAAAACAGCACAGTTGGACAAAGCATGATCAAAGATACCTGCCATTAAAATAGATGCTATTCTAGAAGGTAGACAGATATCCTAGTAGTTTTAAAGCTCTTCCAGTGATTTTTGTCTGCATGCTTATTCCCCCTCCCCTTCTGCCTGAATCTTGAGGCACATGAAAAGCAAAACCACTTTAAATCAACTTCATGTTGTCTTACAGTATTCAGTATTGTACAGTATATGTTGTGATAGCAATGGAGTGAGTCTGAAGTCGAGATGAAAGCTATAGAAGTTGCAGTTGGCAAAAGTTTGTACACCTGTCTGCACAATGGCAGTTTACTTGCCTTAAAAATTAGTGACTGTACATTAATACATTTAAGTAGCCTGAGCAAATTCATGTCTGTAGGCCCAGTCCTGCAAATACTTATGCATTTTAAGCACGTGAGTAGTCTCACTGAACTCAGTGGGTTGGATTTGCTGGTTGGCTCCAGCCACCGTGGCACTCAGGCTGTGTGAAGTGGCCACATTCTGGCTGGAGGTGACCAGTGGCGTATTCCCCTTCTGTAGGGGAACTCTGCTGGCTTAAAGATGGAGACAGTAGCATCGTGGTAATGGTAAGGGGAATGTCAGAGACAGAGCTCTGCTACAGCTAGCCCCCACTGGGGCAAAGTCACTTAGGGACAGATTTTTAAAGGTATTTAGGTATCTGCCTATGCAGATAGGAACTTAGTGGAATTTTCAAAAGCATCTAGGTGCCTATCTGCATCTTTACCCACTAAATGCCTTTACAAATCTGTCCTCAGAGATCTTATGCCAATTGGGGCAGCTCCTGAGCTGCACTAACTTTTGCCAGGACTGGGTGGGACACAATCAGAGACCTTCTCCCAGGTGGGATCCGCCGATGTGCAAAGCATAGCTCTATCACAGCAGATAATCTACACCGGTGTATCTATCCACATGCTGCAAGTTAAGCATCTGCACAAGTATTTGCAGGATTGCAGTCACTGTCTGTACCCCTAGGATTTCCATGCCACTATTTTCTACTACCTGTGTCCTATATATACACCACTGTAGCTGTTAATATAGTTTTCAGATAATTCATTTTTAAAAGCAAGCAAAAAAGCAGAGATGATACAAAGTTAAATCTGTTTCGCTGTTAGAGGTTTATAAAAATGTTGAATAATCTTTGTTCCCTCCAACCTAGTGTTTTGTTTGTTTGTTTGTTTGTGATGCTTGAAACATAATCTGTATCTTCTGGCTTCTTTTTCCCCTGGTTACTCTAAAATATTGAAATAACTCTGGATCTCATCTTGCTTCCATGGCAAAACTTCCACTGACAACAAACAGGCCCTTAATCTTGGGTTATTTGCCCTATATTTTAAAAAGAATTGCCAGAAAAACAGTGCCCTACTATGTACATCAATTTATGACATGTGAGCATATGCTTTCCCACAGACTCAGCTTTAAATTAAAGGCAATGTAAAGTCCTCCTGTTCCATGCATTATGTTTGCTCTGCTCTGTTGGTTTTTTGTGTGTTGCTTGTCATGTAATTTGACTTTGACTGTGCCATGGAAGTAGACCTGGCCTGATTGACTCTATTGTTGGAACTCAATAAACAATTTTGCTGGTGGGGCACATGAAGCTATAAGACCCAGATCCCACTCTTTTTTAAATCTTGCAGAGCCCACACAAAAGGGTAAAGCATCAAGTCTAATTCAGAGCTCTCATAGAGGGTCCAACTCCTCTGATTTTAGTAGAGTTGCATATGCTTATATCAGATCTGAATTTGGTCCCCTGCACTTCAAGCATATTTTGAAGTGAAAGGATCTCAAAGACCTTCACATAAGCACTTCAGCACCACAGATTACCACACTTAAGGCAATTTTCAGAGATAGACCTGTACAGACTTGACTATAGAATAGTGCCCTTTACCCTTGGTGTCTAACAAAGAAAGACTGATAATGTCCCAGAACTGAAGATCTCTGTGTACGTGGGTGGCAAGTGATTCTTCCCCTTGGGGAAGCTAGCTCCCTGCCCCACCTATTCCAGCCAAGGCCCCGCCCCTTCTGCCTGTGACGCTGCCCATGGCCCGAACCATTCCAGTCCTTCCCTTAAGGCCCCATCCCTATTCTGCCCCCACTCCACCTCTTTCCCTCAAGGTCAAGCTCATAGGTGCTGGAACTAGGGGTTCTGCCACACCCCTTGGTTTCAACTGCTTTCCATTATATACAGGGTTTAAAGTTTAGTTCAAAGGCTGTCAGCACTCCCACTATAAAAGTTGTCCCAGCACCCCTGGCCCCATCCTCTGCTCGCTCTGTGCCCCCAACCTCAGCCCCGGGGCTCCGGCATGGGGTGAGAGTTCCTCCAGCCCCAGGGCCATGGGGGGAGAGATTTTTCCAGGGGTCCTAAAATAGGCCAGGGCCCATGTGGTAATCGGCCACTGTCTCCTCCCCACCCCGGTGGCAGCATGAGGTTTGGGGAGGCTTAGCCTCCCCCAGCCTCCATTTCGAGCTGCCCATATCTGTTTAAGCTCAAAAGCTCGTCTCTCTCACCAACACAAGTTGGTCCAATAAAAGATATTATCTCACCCACTTTGTCTGAGCAATATAATGAAGTCATCCCACAAAGTTTTCAAAGGTATTTAGGCACTTAAAGATGCAGATGGATGATTGAAGTCAATGGGACTTAGTCACTCATTTAGGCACTTTTGAAAATCCCACTAGGCAGCCATCTGCACACACAAGAGTTTTAACATTCAATATTAGTTCCTCCTCTTCTGTAAAGTATCCTAGTTAAGTTCTGTGCTCTGATTATTTCTTCTTGGCCAGAGTGGTAGTAGGTTTTCCATTGTTTCACTACACTTTGAGTTTATTGCTCTCTGACAGTGTTAGAAAATGAAATCCCCATTAAGGAGTAAAAGTAATTCTAATTTACATCACTTTTGACATTCTTTTCATTGGACCCACATACCTTCTTTTTGTTTCTTGCTAGGACAACTAAGCAAAGGGTGGCTAATCATTTATGCTGTGAATATAGCCAATACTAGGTGAAATTTCTCTGTCAGGAGGAGCCTGACTAGGTGAGAGGAAAGCACAGTGCCTGGTATGGGAATAAAAAACAAATCAGGGCAGCTTGTTATTTGATAGTGGAGCATGTGGAACAGGAAATAGCAAGGACATGATTTTGTAGCCAGAGGGAGGACTCGGAGATCTGATCATGGGTGGCAATGGACATACTTAAGGGGCAGATTGTGACCATCTTTGTGTGGTGTATACAATGGGAAGGGAGGGCCCAAGGAAATTTCACACACCCTGGCATTCATGCATGAAGTCCAGCCGCACAACCAAGAGCACAGACCCTGTCTCCTGCTAGGACTCCTCATTAACGTTAGCTGCCTACAAAGGGGTGGGGAGAGGATGGACCCTGGCCCTGCTCTTTCTTTTCCTTCACTTGTCTGTGCTGACCAGGGGAGAACAAATGATGCAGAGCTACCACCCCAGAGTATGCTCTCCAGATGACTCAAGGAAGAATTCTGGTTGAGTGAGTCACAATTCTTCCTGGGGCATCTGGCTTCAGCTCAGCCCCTCATCATCCCCTCCAGGGTCACTCTTGCTGCAGAAGCTGGAATCTAGCCACTGGTAGAGGAAATAGGACATTTTTAGTTTGGAACTGAATATATTTACTGGAGCCGGTTGAATAACATTAATGCATGCGTTATCCAACCATTCCTCACTCCTCCACCAGTGAAATGGTAAACAAATGATTTAAATGGACAGGTCTTCATTATTTACCAACTTTATAGGTGCTCAAGCATTATTCATCAGATACTTTTTTCCAGATATTTTTCTGGCAATCAGCAGATGAGCTATTTGCAAATAAACTCTTTCATTATGCAACAAGTTAGAACGTTTTTGTGGCTCTTGATGATGTACCTGTGTGGTTTTCAGATGTGTTTCATCAGCAGTCCTAGGGGCATGGAAAGATTCCTTAAAAGAAGAAAAGGACGTTACTACTGAATGTCACATGTTAGGGGCATTATTCCTTCACCCTCTCACTTCCCTGGTCCTTTTCGCATGAACAAAGAGTAACAATACCCGAAGTCCAAAGGCGCAAACATTTCAATGTTTATTGGGGTGAACTTCCAGCAAGCATGATTCCAGTTTCCTTCCTCAGTATCCCCCTTCCCAGCTCGGATTACACAGAGTCTTGCCTGTGTCCCTGTTCCTGTTCCCATCCCCTGTTCCCATTTTCCCCTTTAGCAAGACATGATTTTAATTCCCCCATCCCCAGTCCCTGTTCCTATTCCCTCCCCCACTCCTGAATGACTGCAGACTATATAGTAAAACCTGAGTTTTGCTTAGCTATTCCTTAACCAATCATTTTACTGAAATTTAACTAACCAATCCTAACATGTTGTAACATGATTATTTAACCAATTATATCCCACCACCTTAATTGGTTTACACCCAACAAAATTAATTATATAGCAGACAGAAACAATTACAGAACCAGACAGAGACCCTGCAAATAAACATACAAAACAATACAGAAGTGAGGATTTCACAACTACATCTAAACAGACATAAGGGTTTTCCAGCTGTGTCTATTGATATGTGAGTTCTTGCCAGACAGGATGCTATTAAACTAAGTTTCCTTTTCCATCTTCTAGGCTCTTCCCTTTCTCTGGAGGTGATAGAAATATCAGGACAGGATTGTATTCCTAACAGCCCAATAGCACCTTATTTCAATGTGACTAGTTTGGAATGTGAGGATGGGACCATACACTTCCCAGCTTATGGCTGCCTAACTACATCTTAGCTGAAGGCCTTAGCCTGTCACAGTAAGAGAAGGCCATTACACAGACAGTGATTTTGATTCTTTCTTTTATACCTCTATAACTAGCTTAGTGATAAAAATACACCTAAATTCTCAAAGTATAGGCCTTTGCAGACAGGCCTGAATATCTATATCCTAAGACTCCACCCCTTTTTTTCCTTTTTCTTTTGGGATCCTCCTGCCTAGGGCCAGGTCTACACGACGCGCGAAAATCGATTTTAGATACGCAATTTCAGCTACGAGAATAGCATAGCTGAAATCGATTATCTAAAATCGATCTACTCACCCGTCTTCACCGCGCGGGATCGATGTGCGCGGCTCGCCATGTCGATTCCGGAACTCTGTTGGTTTTGGTGGAGTTCCGGAATCGATGTAAGCGCGCTCAGGGATCGATATATCGCGTCTAGATGAGACACAATATATCGATCCCCGAGCAATCGATTGTAACGCGCCGATATGGCGCGTCGTATAGACGTGGCCTAGGTATCCCTGGTAAAGCATAGGACATATGGTGACACATTTCCTAACAGGGGCAGGCATCAAGGTGGAAGGTGTTAATATTCCATTTGTCCCACTGCCCCTTGTGTAGTACAGTGCCCTGCACCTTCTCTCGTACAGGCAGACCACACCTATCCCAATTTGTGTCCCAGACTTCCCGTTATAGTGAGCCCGAGAAGGTTGGGTCCAGGTTGTCCTGCACACTGCAGGGTGGGGCGGGCTTACTACAGTACTTATAGTTTATCTCCATATGCAGCATAACACGAGTACAGTTAACAGTATACAATGCACAGCAACACCACGTCCTGACCACTGCAGTATGGTCTGACGTCCGAGCCACGACCAAAACACTGCCTCTCCTCCTTCGACAGGGTTAAGATCTTAATGTGTCCAGTTGCTGGCAGCTGCAACAAGCTGCCCCTGAAAGTTTTACGTGCTTTTGTTCATATCATAAGTCCATTGAATGTCCACAGAGAAATGGGTTATTGTCCAAACCAACTTAACCACTTGGTATGGAATCAGGGAGTATGCCCTGGTTTGATTATTCACAGCAATAAGATTTACAGATCCGTTTGTGCACCAGAGTCCAGATAGCAGCATATAGACGTGTGTAGTTTGGTTGGGGGCTGGAGTAATTGTGCCCCCAGAAATATATACATTTCCAGCAAAACACCTCATACACAGTACACCCATTTGCCTAACCCTTGCCACAGGCCATTGATCCTGCTCCTGCATAGTCATAGGACAGGGGCACAGCCAAACATCTTCTTTGATTTACACCATTTTACACACCCCTCCACTGATTCCCAGAGAGCTCCTTCCCTTCTCATTCCCATAGGGCTTGTGGGGCCCACCTTAGTTGCTGTTCTATTTTTAGGCACCATAGGAGCCATTACACAGGTGCTGGTCTTCTAGCTGAGCATTTTGCATTTCCATACACATCTTCATTTCCCCCCAGGTTAGCCTTTTGAAGCCATCCCCCACCCATGTCATGCTAGCAACAAGACAAACACTACAGACAAACAACACAAAACATAGATCCATGGTATTCTGGGGTATTCTTCCACTGGTGCCAGCTTGCTTGTAGAGTGTCTGAAAAACAAAAGAAAATTTCCACCCCCTTGGTGGGGACAGATTATTGCTTAATAATAATACCAATTCCTTTTACAAATTTTCTTGCTAATTGCAGGAAAAACAGAAGAATTACCTCCAGGCTGTCCTTATTTTGTTTTATAGGTAGGCTAGTGAATTACCCCACTCACTGGTTATTTATGAAATTTATGAGGTGGTGTGCCTCAGGTTTCCCCTCTTGTACAACAGACCAGGTTTGCTTTACTTGCTGTACCAAGCTTTACGTTTATTCTCAGGTAGTAGCTGAGAGATAGCTTCAGGTTTCTGCTCTGTACACACACACACACACTCTCACTCTTCTTAGGGTTAACCTGTCTCCCTTTTTTTTCAGGCTTGACTTTTTTTTTCATCTGCCTTTTCTGGAGGGCCATAATTTGAGTCTTTTAGTAGCTTGTTTGCTGACCACATGTATTCATTATTCTCAGGTTCTTTGCGCTGCAAAGGGCAGTTTCCTCCTTCCCCCATCAGCTGGGTAATTTGCATCCACACAGAGGCTTTCTTGGCTTGCCTCTGGATTCAAAGCTATTAGCAGCTCAGAGACTGTTTTAAAAGGGACACATTCCACTTCCACTAGAGTTCTGATTACTTTTTGCTTTCATCTCCTGCTCCAAAACACACAGAGAACTGAAAAAGAAAGCACAATCTACTATGGCTCCTTTTGGAGCCCTAACAGGATTTTAATTAAGTACCATGTTTTGTTTGCATTTATTTTACCCCTTCTCCAATATACACTGCACATGTCCTGGGAAATAGTTTAATCTCCATTATATTAGCCATATTAATTTTACACAAGATGTGACGGCCTCTCCTATGGCCAGAGTTTTCATGCACCCCCAAAAGTGACAGTCCGATCCCCCAGAGCCACCCCAAGGCTCAGTGTTCCCATCATTGCTCCCCTTTTCCTTTTCCTGTGTGCACACACAAAATTTTACTTTGTCTAACATCTCTTGCATTGTGATTACTCTTTTTTTTTCTTTTACACAACTGTACCCCGATTACACTCGCATCTTGTACAACCAGAGACAGCCAGTAGTCAAGTTCCAATAGAAACTCCTGGCATTCCTTTAGTGATTTTGATTATATTACCCAATAGTTAAATAATTTTGATCAGATTAATCCTCCGCCTGCTGCCTGCAGCAGTCCCTTGTAGACCATTTCTGTGGGAAAAGGGCCCATTTTCCCTAGTGTCCCTCACTTAAAAGTCTACACTTTATTTCTAACTTGAATTTGCCTAGCTTCAATTTCCAGCAATTTAAACTTATTATGCCTTTGTCTTCTACATTAAAGAGTTCTCGATCAGAAATTGTCTCCCCCTATACATATTTATAGACTGTGATCAAGTCACCTCTTAACCTTCTCTTTGATAAGCTAAATAGTTTGAGCTTCTTAAGTCTCTCACACAAAGGAAGGTTTCCCAGACACTTTTCTGAACCTTTTCCAAATTTTCAACATCCTTTTTGAAATGTGGATACCAGAACTTGACCAAATATTCCAGTAATGGTTTCACCAATGCCTTATACCACGGCAATTCCACCTCCCTCCTGCTGCTAGAAATTCCTGTTTATACATCCAAGGATCACACTAGCCCTCTTAGCCAATGTTTTATAGAGGGAGCTTATGTTCAGCTATTTATCCACCATGACCCCTAAGTCCTTTTCAGAGGCATTGCTTTCCGGGACACTGTCCCCCATTCGGTAAGTGTGACACATACACTGTTCCCAGACATATGAACATTCATTTTGTTTGAATGAGCCTGACCCAGCTTCCCAAAAGAGCCAGATCACTCTGTATAATTAACCTGTGTTCCTCATTACTTACATGCCACCAGTCTTTGTGTCATCTGCAAACCTTTCCTGCAATGATTTTACATTTTCTTCCAGATCGTTGCTAAAGATATTGAACAGCACTGGGGCAAGAACAGCTCCCTAGTGTGCACCACTAGAAATATCCTACTGTATGATGAGTAGAGTCTGTGTCTGTCACGGAGGTCACGGACATCTTGGATTCTCTGACTTTTCGCTACCTCCATGACTTCTGCAGTGGCTGGTGTGCCTGACTCTAGGGCCACCCAAGCAGCTCAGGCAGCCCCAGGGACAGCCACACCCGGCGCTGCTGGAGTGGTTCCTGCAGCCAGTTGTACCAGCTCTGCTGGAGTGTCCCCGGGGCCAGCTGCACCAGCCACTCTCAGGCGGCCCCAGGCAGCTGGCCCTGGGGATTGCCTGAGCAGCAGCCAATGCAGCTGGCTCCAGAACCTCCTGAGTAGAGGCCCTGGGGCACCAGAAGCAGCCACAGCTCAGCGACCCCTGATAGTTGGTGCCGCTGGCCCCCAGGGCCATGCCCCAAAGTAGCATCCCCTTGACCCCTGCAGATGAGCCCCCCTCCACTCCCCAGAGCAATGACCCCCACGCACTTCCCGGAGGAGTGGTCCCCCTGCACCCTGAGCTAAGATTTAGTCAGGGGTATATAATACAAGTGATGGACAGGTCACAGCTCCATGAATTTTTGTTTATTGCCCATTACCTGTCCATGACTTCTACTAAAAATACTCGTGACTCAATCGTAGCCTTAATGATGATCCGCATTAAGGATGCCACACTACAGAATTTTGTTTGTGTGCATGTCTGTTCTGAAGCTGGCACCCCACTCAAAAATGATACACTTAAATCCAAAACATCCTTCAGCGGCAGCACGTGTCATATCTACCTATGCCCTGCACTTCTGTTTTCTATCCTTTCCTTATTGCCAGTGACTAACAGAGAAGGAGCATATCCAAATGAGCAGTGGCCGCAATACCAGTGCCATGAATTCTGCATTCATTCTACATAAGGATGAAATAAGTATCCTTTGCAGAGAACAGTGAATAACATGGCTGATCAGGGAGCAGATGGCATGGATGTGCAGTCATTCTCAGTGGCGGGGAACACTGGGGTTAGATAACAGCTGTATATTTTGCATCTGAGGCACAATTTACCATCCCTGTAAGAGCCATATTTTCCCAACACAGTGGTAGTTAACATGTATGTGTGTGCCTGAAAGGAAGGTGTCCAGCTTCTCAATGAAGGTACTAGTGGTGGTATTCACTGCACTCATGATATTTGGACCAGTATCCATACTTGACAAGCCTTGAGTGGACCAAGATGCATGCCACAGAGAAAATTAAAATTAGCTCTTGGTGGAATCTCTCCAAAAGGGTACTGGAGCCTTTGGATGCCCATAACTTCAACAATAGTAAATGAAGTCAACCTTGCAGTCAATATGCTGCATGGTTTCGTGGTGATCTATTTCTTGGATTGCCAAAACACAGTAGAGCAGCTGTCTGCTGCTGTTCTAGAAGATCAACCTAAAAATACATATGGACAGTCTGCCTTCAGTTCTGTTTGATAGCTAGCATTACCTCTTCGCAACTCCGCTGCATCCTAAGGCTCTACATCCTAGTATATTGGAGCCACAGAATGGAAAAATTTCACATGGAAACAGGCAAGAAAGGCCAAAGAGCACATGGAATGAAAGCAAGACAGCCACATTAACACCAACACCACCAGTGATAGCCTTCAGTGCATGACAGACTTGGGGAAAAAACATGCATTTGCCAACCACCCTGCAAATCATGTCTGTATTAGTTCTAATTCATTTGACCCTATTAGGCAAGCGGAAAACACAGCCAGACCAAAACCCAATAACTAAAGAGACTTAAGCCTTTGCCTCTTTGCTCACTAAAATAAAAGGAATGTGACTTGTGTCGGGAACACACATGGTGTCTGATCCAAACCCACTGATGTCCATGGAGTCTTTCCATTGACTTCAATGAGCTTTGGATCAGGCCCATTTTGTAGAGTTCATCCAGCTTCATTCCACATATTTTCTTAAAGGGTGCAGGTCTGCTGGTGCAACAAATGACTGATGCACCAAGAAATAGACAAGGACTCGTAATGAATGACAAAACGAGTGTGCATTGGAATGATGGATTGAAAGTGCCCCCATTTCTGTGTAATGGGTGACAATACATTCTAATAGTATAGGAAAGGAAAGCACACACACAGGGTGAACTCTCTGGCTCCAGAGGGGAAGCAGCTTGCTGTTCCCTCTACTGATGAAAAGTGCTGACATTGAGAGCTTCATTCTGCATTTCCCTAATGACACTTGAGGAATCACCTTAACTATACATGAACATGGATTGGGGGGGTAATTGGCTTAGATAGGGGACAGAACTCTTCCCTTGTAGCAAAGAGCTCATTTCCAAGCAGCTAGGCCTCTGCTCAAAGGTCACCACCCATGAGGACTTTGCTTCAAGAAGCAATGTAGCCTGAGAACTTTATTGTGAGAGATGTCCCAGAGGACTCTGTGGCAAGACACGATACAGAGGACAGCAGCACAGCTGAGTGGACTCCGGTGAGGTTGCCACCTCCTAGCAACTTGATGAGGCTGAATCACTAAACTGGGTTAGGAAATGGCGCCTCCCCATGGGACCAGGCAAGCAGCTCCCCAGGGATTGAAGATAAACCTGCAAAGAGACACTTGGACTGCTGCTACTCACTGACCAAAACCCTGAGTGGGCATTTGGTGGATAGGTGAGGTGGTGCAGCCAAGAAACTATCACCCATGGGACATTCAGTGGGTGGGATGGATGTTAGATGGACTATTGCCAAAGTTACTGGAACGTGTGGAGTAGGGAGGTATTTATTCTTTATTTGCATATACGTTCTGTTGCTGTGTTTTCCCAAGTTTGTGACTATGTTCACTTTCCCCGATAAAGGTTTCCTTCTTTGTACAGGGTCTGAGTGTGCTGCAAATGGGGAAGTTCTGCCTCTTAAGGGAATCCAGGGAGCGAATGTTTAGTTTTCTGGGTGGGGGCTTGAGCCACTTTAGTTATTTGTCAAGAGGGACCCTGCATATATTGAATCCCTGGCCCTTTTTGCAGCCATTACCCACCTGGCAGAAGGGTTATAGCAGGGGTTCTCAAACTGGCAGTTGGGACCCCTCAGGAGGTCACAAGGTTATTACATGGGGGATCGCAAGCTATCAACCTCCACCCCAAACCCCACTTTGCCTCCAGCATTTATAATGATGTTAAATATATAAAAAAGTGTTTTTAATATATAAGGGGGGGTTGCACTCAGAGTCTTGCTATATGAAAGGGGTCACCAGTACAAAAGTTTGAGAGCCACTGGATTATAGCAATAAAAAGTTATCGCTTTGCTTCATCTGCTGGAGTCCATTAGGAACAGAATGGCAGCTACACTCCTGCCTCCCATCCCCAATGTCAGTCAGCAGAGTAGCAGTGGAGCTGTTGCTATATATCAACTACAAGTATTTTAAATACACTAAAAGAACAAGCACATGTGTTGACTTGTCTCTTTGACTTTCCTTCTTCGAGCCCTTCTATATTGTTTCCCTCAGAAAGAGAGAGCTCTGTGCAAACATCTCTCTCACACACATATACTCACTCTCACATCCAGCCTCTGCTTTTCTGAACTTTTGTTGATCAGAAAATTATCAACTGTACTGAATTGTTACAAAGAGTGTACAGGAGGGTTGCAATGTGTACAAACACTACTACAGCTGATAATACCAAACTCATTCTATACATGTGACCAACTCTAGCATTTGAGTTCAGGTCTACAGAAGTTAACGACTTATGCTGACTTAGCCTCTGACTCTTGAGATTTCTAATAGAGTAGCCACAACAGGACATAAGAGAGTATATATAGAGCAAGGGATTCTCAGACAAATTCTCAGGATCAGATAGGACTAATAGGACAGCAGCAAACAGTACAATTTTACATGCATTGTCTTGTGCAGCAAGGGCATGCAAAAGAAAAGAGATGGAGGTTGTGGGGGGAAAGTGGGATGTTGCATCTACACCCCTACTTAAACATGGGTGTAGTTGATCTATGTCTAGGTACATCCACAGTGAGTCAATATCAAGCTTACTCTTAAACTGGTCACATTCTAGAGTCCTAAATCATAGAATATACTTATACAACACCTTTTATCTCAAAACGTTTTGTAAACTATAGCATATATTCTTAAACAATTTGCAAATACTGCCAAAATGGACACTTAGCTATGCTGCAGAAGTGGCATTAATGCTCATTCATGTCATGGACAGCACCAGCCTCACACATAGTCACCTCTTGTCAGATCCACAATTAATCTACTTGTTAGCCATGCATAATGGCTATTGTCAGTTCACAGGGTGCATGTGCACAAACATAGGGACTTCCTGGCTCACTGGCATCCCCAGACCCCTATACCCTGGCCTAGGGCAGCCCTCCATAACTAACTATGAGTTATGTATCAGAGGGGTAGCCGTGTTAGTCTGAATCTGTAAAAGCAGCAGAGAATCCTGTGGCACCTTATAGACTAACAGACGTTTTGGAGCATGAGCTTTCGTGGGTGAATACCCACCTCGTACCGATGATGTAGTGAAATTCCAGGCGGCAGTATATATCAGTCTAGCAAAGCAACTAGAGATAACTGGGTATATTACGCTGGGAGTATGTATGGGCCTTGTTTATGCAGTGAGGTGAATGAAAACAAGTGGAAGATACATAGTTCTGTGTATGCCAAAGCCTTCACAGGCCTTGCTTGCATACCTGAGCTGATGTGATCAAATTTGCGATGATTACTGAAGCTCAAGTTCTCTTTGAAGTCAGGACCTTAAGTTTTATTTTTGCTGCCGGAGAAACATCTAAGGTCTGCTAATTAGTGCATGAACGTTAAGGAATCTCTCCTACAGTTTTGGTTATTGCCATTCCTATATCTCATTTTGTCATTTATCTTTTCGTGAGACTTCCATTGGACAGGTACATAGCAAGGGCATTCTGGCATACGATGGGTTATATTACTTGTGCACAGCAGGAATGAACTGTGATGGTGTGCTATCTTACATAGTCTGTGATGGTGTCGCCTGGTTGTTTAGATATGGGTAGATGATCGGGTTTGTTGCGGATTGGTTCCTGACTAGAGCTACTATGGTCGGTGTGCAGTTGTGTGAGATACGTATTCAATGTTAGCGTTGTCTGGCAAGGATTGCCGCCACCCAGCTTGTAAAGTGTGATCATTGTCCGGATGGGTGTAGATCCCTGATATGCCTTGGAGCGTTTAGCGGGGGCTATATTTACCAGTGGAGCCTTTTGGTTTTCTTTCTTGGGTTTATGTTAGCAGTAGGAGCTTCTGGGGGTACACCGTCTGTGTCTCTGTCTGTATGCTTGTTTTCCTTATTTGCTCTGCGGGTATTGTAGTTGTGAGAAATGCTTATGTGGAGATGTTTTGTAAGTGTTGTGCCTCGTCTGAGGGTTAGAGCAGATTGCAGTCGTTAACTCAGTGCTTGGCTTGTAGACAACAGATGGTAGTATGATGAGCCCGGGATGAACTGGGAGGATGAAGTTGGCACAGTGTATGTAGGTTTTCTGATATAGAGGTGTTAATGTGACCATCACTTATTTGCACCGTGGTGTCTAGAAAGTGGACCTCCCGTGTAGATTGGTCCAGGCTGAGGCTGATGGTTGGGTGGAAACTGTTGAAATCATGGTGGAATTTTTCCAGAATCTCCTTCCCATGGGTCCAGATGATGAAGATGTCATCAATGTAGCGTAGGTAGAGAAGGGGCGTGAGTGGACGAGAGCTGAGGAAGCATTGTTATGTAGTCAGACAGAATAGCGTCAGCCACCTTACCTCTGCTTTCGCTGCTGGATTTGGGGTTTGAAGTGGGCATCACTGGGAAGCATTTTCCAGAAAGTGTCCCTCTCTAGACATGAATAATTTCAATCACCATTGAGCTGTAGCCACATCTGGAGTGGGACATGTCAGCTAACAGTGTAGCTCACACTTAAGAACATGAAATAATGAAGAATGCTTAATTCATCTGAAACTGCAGGAGGACTTTAAGCCAATAGAATGAATTGTCCAGACTGGAAGGTTTAATTAAATCTTTAGAGGTGATCCCAAACTAACAGCCTGGAGCTAAGCACCATTTGACTTCTGGGGAATCCAAATCTGAACCTAGATCTGGAGGAAGGTATAAGAACTTATATAGAAGAGATCTGAATTTCACAAGTGACTTTGCTATATATACAGAGCTGTAGTTATGGAATTGTTTGTGCTTCCATTCAAACCACAACCCTGATCTGAACACTGTTAACTTTGATGTGCTCAAAATCCAGGACTTTTTAACCTGGTCCATAGCTCACAAACCAACTCAATATATTCAAGGGCAAGACACAGGTGCTAACACCCCTACTCTTGCAAAAACGCCAGGAGAACTTTAAGGACAACCAACGGACCCTTGTGTTGAGCACGGGTGTCGGCATCTGTCCATAGAAGCTACAGGAGACTCCTGTTTCATTCTGACCAAGCACCAGTCTACTGAAGAGTGCACAGAATATGTGTGGTGTCTCAGCAGAGTGCCTCCTAGTCACCTGCTAGGGCATTAGCCCTCAGAAGGAAGGGCATTAAGTACTGAAACCGTAACGTTACTTCCCTTCCCACCTGGGCTTTCCTCAGAAGTCTCTCAGTTAAGTACTGACCAACACTGACCCTTTTCACCTTGGCTGAACTGACAGGGACATAGCCCAAGTGATCTGATTGGAGGCATGGATGTCAAAATGTGAGAGTTGGTCAACTCTAGACATCAATATAGTGAATCTCTGGCATGCACCTCTGGTTTCAGGGATGTGAAGTTAATAGTGGCTGATGCACTCAGACATGCGACACAGTTATCACACCCCACTCATTCAACATCAGGGGCTAGCTTCCTACACTGAACAGGAGAGGAGTTCTGAGGGCTTGGCTACACTTGAGAGTTACAGCGCTGGTGGTGGCTTTACAGTGCTGTAACTTACTCCCTGTCCACCTCAGCTTGGGGAATAACGACTATAGCGCTGCTCTTGCAGCACTGGGGCGCCAGTGTAAATAGTGATTAATCTTACTACGCTGTAACTGACCTCCAGAACCTTCCCATAATGCTTTTTAAGCAAAGATAACACTCTTTGTTTTGTTGTGATGCCTCTCTTTGTTTTGTTGTGAACTCAGGGCTCCCAGAGCTGCTTATCTAAAAAAAAACCACAGCTACTGTTTGCTCAAGCAGAGGCAGAGAAGGGGGATCCCCTAGTGTTTGCTTGAGGAGAGAAACAGCCCAGAGTGGGGGGAGGGTCCATTTTGCAGCAGCTGCTTATCTGGTCTGAAGACTATTTGAATTTAGTGAATGAGAGAGGGGTGGGGGAAGGGGTCAAAACTTTTAAAATGATTGAAGGTTGGTGCTGTATATCTTCAAGTCCTTAGAACTTGCAAGGCAGGGAACTGACACAGTGTCAGCTCCAAAAATCCGCTCTCTCTCTCTCCCCCACGCTCCCTGACACACTCCACCCCACCCCCCTCTTTTGAAAAGCATGTTGCAGCCACTTGAACGCTGGGATAGCTGCCCATAATGCACCACTCCCAACACCGCTGCAAATACTGCAAATGTGGCCACACTGCAGCACTGGTAGCTGTCAGTGTGGCCACACTGCAGTGCTTTCCCTACACAGCTGTATGCAGACAGCTTTAACTCCCAGCGCTGTACAGCCGCAAGTGTAGCCAAACCCTGAGTCTCAGGAGCTGTGAAGATGTGAAGGAGTGGCACTCTTCTCTTTACAGATCATACAATGGCTACAGGTTCAGGATTCTTCACTGGTGGGACTGTGGTATGCAATAGTATAATAAGCAGGGAGCAGTTTGCATGGGCAAATGGGGGTCACTGAGAAACCGAAAGGGAAGGAAGGGGCAAAACAAGCAGAACAAAACAGGCAGAAGGAGGAGGAAAGACAGACAGACTGGGATGAGACGTGGAGGATCAGAATGGAGGACTAGGTGGCAAACTGGAAAAGAACAGTACTGACAACGGAAGCACTCACAGTACTGGACACTTGACAACTATAAAATGTCACTTTTGCACATCAATGATACAAAAGGACATACTGTTTTTCTTCAATTTGCAAAATAGAAACAAAGATTAAAAAAAACCCACAATTTCACAGCTAGACTGAGACTGTGTGTGATGAGTTTCAGCCTAGAGCTCATTTTATGGCCAAGTTCTAAATCTAGAAAAACAACTACAGCGCTGTGAAGGATGAGGCTATAATTACTGACCATCCAGTGGGAAAAACAAGCAAACAGCTTAAGCAGAACACTTTTTGTGAGGGAAAAGAAAGTGGTAGCTATAAAACTCCCCCTTCTCTCTTTGTCCTCCAAGATGATTTATGAACCTTTCTCCTATTCTGTCCTAGTCTTTTAAGTTAAAGAATCCAGTTAGCTTTTTCATAACGGCAGAAGTAATTAAAAAGGTGATCAACTTCAGTGGAACATAAAACACAGAAAAGGTCTCCCTCTTTAATGATATCCTCTACATACTTTACTGGCGGGGATTCTGCTAATCTAATACCTGTTAATTTTCTTTCTAATTAGGGCTATAGCTCACCAGAGGCTGTTTTATACTTAATTTGTTGGGGTTTTATTATATGGCTCAACAGTCAGCCAACCACGGTGTGCATCATGTGATCCCGGCTGCGATCTTTCAGGCATTACTGCACACTGAGGCCCTTGGAGAGAACGTGCCACTACGATTTGTGAGTCACCCGTTCTTGCTCTGCCTTGGTCTTGTCATGTGTGTGCCTGTCAGGATTCATCTCCATCTCCATTACCCCTGGGGCAAAAAGTCATATTTTGTTTCTGCTCACTTGTCTGATTTTTAGCAGATCATATTCCCATCTTCAGAACCTGAAGCAAGTGCCATCTTTTGAGAATTTAAGGTGGAATTTTAAGTGCTGACCACATTCACCTCAAAAAACATCTTTTCATTGACATGAAATATCCTCCATTCAACCATTCTTAGATTTTGTTAAGGATATATATATATATATATATATAAAACCAGAAAGAGGCTAAAAGCACTCTTCAGTGTGACCGAAAAGTATATTCTTACTGTCTCTAGTGTTTGTAGTTATGTTCAAGTTCTTTAAGATCAGGAAGGGTTCAGCAGGAGATGTTTATATGTTTGGAGCAGTTTTAAGGTCTCCGGGGAAAAATGTGTTCCCAATATTAATGCTGCTATTTTTGTCAAAAAGTTTATAATCAAGTTATTCACCAGTTAAACCATTTCTCTTGGAATTAACAGGAGAAAAAAGTAAATAGATCACAATTAAAGCAAATTCAATGGCATTTTAGAGTAATCTAGGATTCAACAAATGATAATAAAAGAACATTTCTGTCAGCCCCTTCGTACCAGCCTACAAGGCTGGCAATTTTTGCTTTTAACTCTAAAAGTATAACTAGACAGTCACCATCAGCTGTTAAATAGAAAACTACACCCTACATCTTGTAGACACCCATCAGAAGTACATTTACAAAGTATTTAATTGTACACCGGGGGTTATAAGAGCACTCTGTGTGATGATATGTTGTTTGAAGATAACACACAGGTTTGGACATGCATTATACCGTACATCCCCAGACAACAAAGGGGTTACTTGTCAGATTCTGAGGTGGGCCTCTCTCAGGTTTTCACAATTACAAAAATAGGACAACGGGAAACAAAGGACAATTCATTTATAATAAAAGTTAGATATGATAATACTATTTCCATTAAAGGAAACTGAAAATATTGATACTACATAGGATACACATAACTACTGTCTAAATCACTAATAGAAATAAGCTTGGGAAAGTCTCACCTCAAACACTGGTCTCTTACTGTTCAGATTTTGTTGGAGGAGTTATTTTTTCCTCCCCAGACATTAAATGTTGTATAAAAATTCATAATTATGGCAAAAGAGCCTATGCAACCCATCTAGCTATGTATCTAACTGCCTTAGTTTTTCTAATTAAGTATAAGGTACTGGAATTCTGTCCACTTCAAATGAAAAGCAAGTGATCTGGACTTAATATAACACAGCATTTGAGTGCACAGGTACATGACGGATCAAAGAATCTCCAATAGTATTTGGCATTGGAAAACCAAAGGAATTGGATTCCTGGGATCAGGGAGTTCCAGGCAAAATATCATCATCAAAGCCAGCCTTGTAGCTAGTATGTATATTGATTAAATGTGTGAAATGCATCCAGCTAGGCAGGAGAACAATTTTTTCATACCCCATTGGTCATTGAAGGCTGCTAGCCCTGACACAGTCCAAGGAACAAGTAAACCCTGACTTGAGGTAGTCTGTCACCTTTTCCCCATCCAGAAAAAGAAACCAGCCTTCAGCTGCAAATGACAGGTATCGCATGAAAACATAGGGCTGTATGCTACTCTCCCATGCTCAGTAAAATAGGCAGTCCAAATGCTGCTAGGAAGAATTCAGAGCATAGGGAGCATTTGGATTTGAACAGAGAGGTAAGGGTATAACCATCAGATTCAGGTGGTCCACTGGGAAGGCCATGAAGAACCACATGGTCTCACAGAAGGGAATCCCTTGCGCACAAGTGACTGGGGTCACCTTCCCACTTTCAGCTCCATTCCTTTTGCAGCCAGACTTCCATAGACTCCAGTCTTTTGTCTCTCTCAGAGAGAGTGCAGGCTTCAAAGGAAGTTATTTCTGAGGCTATCAAAGACTGCTTCATAGATCTTGAACAGAAATCTGCACTGTAAACAGAGGAACACACAGCAGATAGCAGCTATACCCAATTCTACCTCCCTCCTACCTGCAAACATCCTCAACCCAAAGCCCGGGGACACAGTTTTCTTGCAGAGGGATATTCACATTCTTAAGGGGTGAGGTTAACCATGCCACAGAGGCATTGCTTCCCCTATCACCACTTCACATGTTTAGGAAAGTTTTATCTGGCCTTTCTCTCTTCCACCCCTTGTAACAGACAGGCACAAATGACCCTTCAAACCCAGTCAAGAGGTTCACTGGTAAAGAACTTTCCAACCAGGAAGCTGATTAGAGTGGCTTAATTTTTAAAAGGCTACACTTGTGGGATTTGCAGTTCCATCAGCTGGGCTACCCTGTAACTGAAGAATTTATGATCAGCACCAGACTCTAGAGTATGTGTGTTCAGGGCCAGATTGTGGCTGACCTCTGTGTGGGTGTGCAAGGGCAGGAGGGGGGACAAGGAACTTTTCCCTCTTTTGGTCTACATGCAGACCTGTCACAGATGCAGCATTTTTACTCCCTTGAATGCATGGACTGATACAGGCTAGTACTCCTATGGGTGCTAGAATCTGCCCATCCCTGCACCAGCCAGCAGAACAGGCTAGCTTTTGAGGAGAGCACACACTATCCCTTTTAAAGGGGCAGTCCAGCACCTATCCTTCCTGGGATCCAGTGCACCTCTAAGGCATGAGGCCTTACAGAGCTCCTCTTAGACAGTGCAGCTCTACTCTATTCCTTACTCAGACTGCCTTAATGGCATAGTTAGGATGACCAGGTGTCCGGTTTTTGACTGAAACACCCGGTCGAAAAGGGATCCTGTTGGCTCCGGTCAGCACTGCTGATCGGGCCATTGAATGTCTGATTGGTGGTGCTGCCCAGAGGGGCTGGCAGGCTCCATCCCCGACTCTCACCCCTGCTCCCATTGGCTGGTCAGGGCAGGGGACAAACTAGCACGACTTGCAAGCGCTCAGCAGTGGTTGTTGAGGGGTCCTGGCATGCGCATCTCCTGCTGCTGCTGGGCCGGCTCACTTCTGCTCCTCGCGCTCCTCCTGTGGCTGGGCTCAAGCTGTGATGCGTGCCCCTGCAGCGACCCACGGTCTGTATCCCCATCTCCAAGTGCTGGGAATGGGGCTGCTGGAGGGGAAGGGAGGAGAATGAAACCAGGGCCAGCCCCGTGGGTAAGGGTGGATAGACCCAAGTTGCAGAGGGCAGCGAGCCAGGTGACTTCTCAAGAACAGAGGTGCCCCTTCTCCCCTCTGCTCCACTGTCATGTGCAGCCACAGCTGCTCCTGCCTCCTTCCCACCGTTTCTCCTCGAAGGCCCTGGCCACTGCAGGCTGGGAGCATCCTCCTGTCTGCTATGCGGGGGGAGAGGAGGCTGATGTTAGAGTGTTCCCCTGCCCATATATCCAGTCTCCACTGAGCTGGGGTGATGGGACCAGAGGAATCTGTGTGTGCTGCTGCCTCTCTGGCTTCCGTGATGCTGGGAGATGCTTGTGTCTGAACAAGCCTTCAGGTGCCTGACCCTGAGTGCTTTATTAAAGAGACAATACGCTCATACACTCAGGCACACACACACACCCTTCAACACACACACACAGTCACACACTCCCTTCAACACACATGCGCGCGCACACACACACACACACACACACCCTCACATAGTCCCCCCAACACACACGAGGGCTCCCTGCATCCAGGTCACTTTCCCCACCTGGACTGTGCTGTGAGGTTAGCAACAGGAGCTGCTGCTCTCCTGCCCTCTCCTTACGCAGCCCAGGCAGGGAAAGTGACCTGGATGCAGGGAGCCCTGAGCTCACTCTTTGCTTTCCCCTCACAGTCCTTTGGGGGGGGGGGCGCACAGGAGCAGCAGTCCAGGGAGGGAGCGAGCAGCAATGCCAACTGCTCTATCACTGCATCCTGCTCAGTTTTCCCATGTTGGTGCAGGAGGGGGATGCAGAGGTTAGGGGCACTGTAGGAGGTGGGGTGAAGAGGGCACAGTCCAGGGGTTAGTGGCACAGGAAGGAGGTGCAGGGGTAGAAGTGAAGGGGTGCAGTGATTAGGGGCAGAGGAGGGGAGTGCAGGGATTAGGGGCGAAGGGGGCACAGTGCAGAGGTTAGGGGTGAAGGGAGGGTGGGGAGCCCATGGAGGCAATAGGATTTCAGGCGCACCATGCCCCCGGGGGGCAGGGGCACCAAAATGCAAGTTTACCCAGGGTGCCATTTCCCCTAAGGCCGGCCCTAACATGAGACTGCCCCTCTTGGGGCCCTGTGGCCTGTGGGACTCCTGCAGCACCTCCCCTATAGGGCCTTGAGAAAGTGTATGAAAAAGATTCTTTGTGTAGGCAAGTGTGTGCATCTCCCACATTCAAACTGTTTCAGCTCCTGGCCTTCTCCTGGTGCCTTTTCGGGCCTTGCAGTGAAAATGAGAGAGTGAGCAAGGGTGGGGAAGAGCGAGCGACAGAGGAAAGGGGGATGGAGTGAGTGGGAGCGGGGCTTCAGGGAAGGGGAAGGACGGGGGGCAGGGCAAGGGAGTTTGGTTTTCTGGAATTAGAAAGTTGGCAATCCTAGGCAGTCTGGTCTTTAATGCTAGGATTTATCCTTCAATTTTCCTAGGAGTCTAACACATGTTAGGAAAGGTTAAGAATTGCCAAGAAACCGTGGCTTGACCAGGAAGTTCATTACCTGTAAGTGGAATACCCAAAGGCCTGATCAGATCGAGCTGTGTAAGCAAGAACTAATATTGCATTAACTTAGGAAGTCCCCATGAATCTGCCTCTCACCAGACTATAGTTTCGCCCTTGAGAATTTGAAAAACAGAATTGTTCTAGAGCAAATCAGTTTCTGCCACACCTGAGAGAAGAGCCAAGTCACAATACTTCACTTACCCTTTTCACACTCAAAAAAGCCAACACACAGCCAGGCCCAGATCCTCAAAAGTATTTAAGCATCTAACATTCATTGAAATCAATGTCAGTTACGCACCTAAATACTTTGAGAATCTGGGCCCAAGTTCTTAAAGGGGAATAAAAGAAAAATTAAACACCTTGAATCATGCTGAATTTAAAACAATCATTTCTAAAATGTAGTGCAAAATATTACCCTGGTGGAACATTTTCAGAATGTACAGTCTATGTGCAGGAGCACAGAACATTGCCTTTGAATATCCTACCTTTTGTTGAGTTCAAACCTCATCGTCAGTGCTCTCATGATGACATTTTTAGTATTGAAATTATTTGGGATAATTTTAAGAGAAAGGGAAAAGATGCACAACTGTATTGAAAAATGTCATACACAAGATTTTTCCTGACCTGAAAAAAAGCTCTGTGCAACTCAAAGCTTGTCTCTCTCACCAACAGAAGTTGGACCATTAAAAGATACTACCTCACCCACCTTGTCTCAAATATAAAATAATCCTTCAGTGATTATTTTTGTTACAGAAAGAAGGTGGTTCTTCTCAAGTTTTTACAGGAGGATGATTTGCTTTGGCATTTTTTGAGAGGTTATAAAAAATACTACTTTACACTTCCTTGTAATGCCAAGATCAAAGTGCTTTATAGACATTCAGCAATTAATCCTCACAAGCCCTCTGTGTAGCTTTTAAAACCACCAGTTTACAAATGAAGAAACTGAAGTATAAACAGATGAGGCCTCTTCAGTCTTATTTCCTTCCTCCCACCTCTAACCAAAGCTTGTTGCAAGTTTCATTGTAATTTCATGAAAAATTACTACTATTAAGCATTCACAGCCTTAGGAGCCCATTTTTCCTTAGAACTCAAAATTGATGTGTCTGTTTTCACATGATGGAATTAAGGAGAGGGCAGCCAAAAAGTATACAAAAAAAACATAGCAAAGTGAAAATACTATTTAATGTTACTTACATTCTTCCCATTATTTCTGCATTTGCGGTATCTAGATAGACTTATGTGTAGTGCTGGGGAGGAACCGGTGGTCGTGGTACATGTAAGTACCAATGACATAGGGAAGGGTAGGAGAGACGTCCTGCAGGCCAAATTTAGGCAGCTAGGAAAAAGACTGAAATCCAGGACCTCTATGACAGCATTCTCAGATATGCTTCCAGTTCCATGCGCAGGGCCAGGTAGGCAGGCAGAGCTGCAGAGTCTCAATGCGTGGATGAGACAATGGTGTACAGAGGGGGGATTTAGATTTATTAGGAACTGGGGAGACTTTTGGGATAAGGGAAGCCTATACAGGAAGGATGGGCTCCACCTAAACCAAAGTGGATCCAGGCTGCTGGCACTTAACATTAAAAAGGTTGCAGAGCAGTTTTTAAACTAAGAGATGAGGGAAAGCCAATTGTGCAGAGGAGCACGTGGATCGGACAGAGACTTCTCTTGGAGGAGAGCATGTTGATAAAGATTCTCTAGGTTTTAGTCAGGAAGAGAGGATGGAAGAGGATAAAGTATGGGCAGACCAGATGAGAAATATTCACATAAAAAAGAATCTGAAACATCAGAAAAGGGCAGACAAATAAACAGTGACAAGTTTTTCAAGTGCTTGTACACAAATGCTAGAAGTCTAAATAATAAGATGGGTGAACTAGAGTGTCTCATGTTAAAGGAGGATATTGAAATAATAGGCATCACAGAACCCTGGGGAATGGGGACAATCAATGGGACACAATCATTCCAGGGTACAAAATATATCAGAAGGACAGAACAGGTCGTGCAGGGGGGGAGTGGCACTATATGTAAAGAAAATGTAGAATCAAATGAAGTAAAAATCTTAAATGAATCCACATGTTCCATTGAATCTCTATGGATAGTAATTCCATGCTCTAATAAGAATATAAGAGTAGGGATTTATTATTGACTACCTGACCAGGACAGTGATAGTGACAATGAAATGCTAAGGGAAATTAGAGAGGCTATCAAAATAAAGAACTCAATAATAATGGGGGATTTCAATTATCCCCATATTGACTGGGTACATGTCACTTCAGGATGAAATTCAGAGACAAAATTTCTGAATACTTTAAATGACTGCTTCATGGAGCAGCTGGTACAGGAATGCACAAGGGGAGAGGCAATTCTCGATTTAGTCCTGAGTGGAGCACAGGATCTGGTCCAAGAGGTAACTATAACAGGACCACTTGAAAATAGTGACCATAATATAACAACATTTAACATCCCTGTGGTGGGAAGAACACCTCAACAGCCCAACACTATGGCATTTAATTTCAGAAAGGGGAACTATGCAAAAATGAAGGGGTTAATTAAACAGAAATTAAAAGGTACAGTGACTAGAGTGAAATCCCTGCAAGCTGCATGGACACTTTTGAAAGACACCATAATAGAGGCCCAACTTAAATGTATATCCCAAATTAAAAAACGCAGTATAAGAACTGAAAAAGAGCCACCGTGACTTAACAACCATGTAAAAGAAGCAGTGAGAGCTAAAAAGGCATCTTTTAAAAAGTGGAAGTCAAATCCTAGCAAGGTAAATAGGAAGTAGCATAAACACTGCCAAATTAAGTTTAAAAATGTAATAAGAAAAGCCAAAAAGGAGTTTGAAGAACGGCTAGCCAATAACTCGAAAGGTAATAACAAAATATTTTTTAAGTACATCAGAAGCAGGAAGCCTGCTAAACAACCAGTGGGGCCCCTGGACAATCGAGGTACAAAAGGAGCACTTAAAGACAATAAAATAATTATGGAGAAGCTAAATGAATTCTTTGCTTCAGTCTTCACAGCTGAGGATGTTAAGGAGATCTCAAAACCTGAAAACCGGCTTTTGTAGGACAAATCTGAGGATTGTCAACAGATTGAAGTGTCAAGAGGAGTTTGGAATTAATTGATAAAACTTGACAGTAGAAAAGTCATGGACAGATGGCATTATCCAAGAGTTCCTGAAAGAAATCAGAATGTGAAATTGGGAAGCTATTAACTATCGGTTTGTATCTGTCCCTTTAATCGCTTCTGTAATCAGACTGGAAGTAGCCAGTGTACGCCAATATTTAAAAGGGCTCTAGAGGTGATCCGCAATACAGACTCAGTAATCTAATTACATCAGCAATCAGTTGAAACAAGAGGAAAGAATAAAATTGTCAGACATTAGAAGACATAAATTGTTGGCAAAAGTAAGATGATTTCTTGTAAAGGAAAATCATGTTTACTACCTATTAGAGTCTTTGAAGGGCAACAAACATGTGGATTAAGGGGATCAGTGGACATAGTGTCTTAGATTCAGAAAGCTTTGAACCAAAGGGGGACCCTACAAGGTCTTATGTAAATAATTTGGTCATTGGATAAGAAGTGGAAATCCTTTCCAGGATTGAGATGGTTAAAAGACAGGGACAAAAGGGTAGGAATAAATGGTAAAATTCTCAGAATGAAGGGTAAAATTAGTGGGTTTCCCAAGAGTATCCTAGGACCAATCCTATCAAATATTCATCAATGAATCTGGAGAAGAGAGTAAAAAAGAGGTGGAAGTTTGCAGATGAACTAATCTGCAAGATACGTGAGACACAGCGAATGTGAAGAACTTCAAAATGACTCACAAACTAATATGGGCAACAAAAATGGCAAAGAAATTAATTGGGAATAAAGTAAAGTAATTGAATGTGGATAAATGTATAAGTACAACGATATGAAGGGGTCTAATGACTACAACTAATCAGAAAGAATCTGGAGTCTCGTGCTAAGCTGAAGATGTCCATGCAGTATACAGCGGCAACAAAAACAGCAAACAGGCATGTTAGGAATAATTAAAGGGGAAGAGAAAAGACGGAGAATTTTATTGAACCTAATATAATACATGGTATGCCACATCTGAATACTGCATAAATGAGTGCTGTCAAAAAAGATATACTGGCACTAAAAGGTCAGGAAAGGGCACTAAAATGATTAGGGTTTGAAACGGGTCCAATGAGAGAGATTAAAGAGCTAAGGACTTTTCAGCCTGGAAAGAGAGAACTAAGGGCGGGATATGAATAGAGGTAATAAAATATGAGTGATGTAGATAAAGTGATAAGGAAAAGTTATTTACTACCCATATGCAAGAGACTAGGGGATCACCAAATGAAAATTAAGAGGCAAGAGGTTTTAAACAAATACAAGGCATTTTCGACCAGTGCCATCAACTTGTGGAACTCTACCTGAGGAGTTTCTTCACACAGTGCACAGTCAACTTGTGGAACTCCTTACCTGAGGAGGTTGTGAAGGCTAGGACTATAACAGCATTTAAAAGAGAGCTGGATAAAATCATGGTGGTTAAGTCCATAAATGGCTATTAGCCAGGATGGGTAAGGAAGGGTGTCCCTAGCCTCTGTTTGTCAAAGGGTGGAGATGAATGGCAGGAGAGAGATCACTTGATCATTACCTGTTAGGTTCACTCCCTCTGGGACACCAGGCATTGGTCACTGTCAGTGGACAGGATACTGGGCTGGACGCACCTTTGGTCTGACCCAGTATGGCCATTCTTATGTTTTTATGTACCTAAGTGACATGGGAAAGAATTAAGGTACAACTTTTTGCATATATGACAAAACAGGAATTTGGCCAGCTGGTTTGTTTTTTGTTTGTTTTGATAATATACAAAAATAGTGGCAGGGTTATGGAAGATATTTTGAGACCTCTATAAATATTCATGGTGACACAAGTGGTTATAACTAGGAATAACTCGACACAGTTCAGAGAATTTTAAGCTGAATATCAATCAAGAAAAAAATCTGCCTGTTAGGAAAGTAGAGTGGAATCATACACCCCTCATACATCCATACAGGGAGAGGGCCTTCCACATGCATATCTACACCCAAATTGCAGAAGGGAATTAGGTATCACCACAGCATCTCCCAGACCTCACAAAAGCCTCTACATAGGTCCATGGATCATGATGTGGTAGGAGATGGGCATTGAGTGGGGGGACACATGCATCATCCTTCCACTGGCCCTGTGGAGGTTACAAGGAAATGTTCATACAGCCCTAAATTACAGGGGGCATAGAGCTGATATGGAGGCAGAGAGTTTCCTCACAGATGGTCCTGAACTCCTTGGGATTCACACACAACCTCCTTGTTGTCAGGCTGGACCTTGAAGCCAGTTTTGTGGGGGTGCAAACCCCTCTCCCAAAGAAACAATCTGCAAGGGGAGCCTTGAAGTTTTTCTCCCGAAGTCTTGCTGTGGACAGAGTGCTCCAGTACAGTGAGACATCTTAGGATGTGGACTAGTCTTCCAAAAGAAGTGGTAGAAGTCTCACAACCTGGAATATCAAATTAAACTGGACAAAACAGGGAGGGGGTCAGGTGCATCTTGTAGTGACAGGAGAAGTGAATGAATGGCCTAACAGGTTTTTCCAACTATTGTTTCAGTGATTCTGTGTGAAGGTATGGAATGTGGCTATTTTTAGGCAAGAGTGCAAGCCATAGTAATTGAATAAAAGTTGGGCACACTATAACTGGAAAACAATTATGCTGCACAGCCCTAATGTATAGAACTCTGGTTAACTGAAATCCTATGTAACCAAAATGAAGTTATGTTCCACACGTTTATGGCCTCCCAAGCCTGGATTGCAGGAAAGAGAATTCTCACTAGCTGTGCTGACCAGTTGGCTTTAAAAATGCTGCAGATGTGCAGTCTGATGCCTTGACAGAGAGATGGCCTTCCCAAAGCTGGATGGCATTGTCTTTGCAGTGCTCTATCTTCGGGAGAGAAGGACACCAGCTGTTTCCAAATCCCCTAGCTCAAGCAGACTGGGAAACCTATTTTACTGAACCCCATTTTTCAGAGGGGTTGGATATCAGGTGTTGTTTTAGTAATCTGGAGCTGCTCTGAATATTTATATATTTATGGCCACATTGAGCCCTAGTCCTATACGTGCAACTCCCATGGACAGTAATATGACTTGTGTGCATCTTTTGATGGCAACAGGAGCTCTGAGCAGGGATTAAGGGAATGATAAAAGCTTTTCCATTCTCCCTTTCCCCTCCCCAAAAATTTATTTCCACGTGTTCAGATTCTTTCCCAACCCAGGATTGGGCCCTTTAACTGTATATAAAGTGAATATAAAACAGCCTCTGGTGAGCTATAGCCTTAATTAGAAAGAAAATTAACAGGTATTAGATTAGCAGAATCCCCGCCAGTAAAGTATGTAGGGGATATCATTAAAGAGGCAGACCTTTCCTGTGTTTTATGTTCCACTGAAGTTGATCACCTTTTTAATTACTTCTGCCATTATGAAAAGCTAACTGGATTCTTTAACTTAAAAGACTAGGACAGAATAGGAGAAAGGTTCATAAATCATCTTGGAGGACAAAGAGAGAAGGGGAAGTTTTATATCTACCACTTTCTTTTCCCTCACAAAAAGTGTTCTGCTTAAGCTGTTTGCTTGTTTTCCCTCATGAATGGTTAGTAATTATAGCCTCATCATTCACAGCGCTGTAGTTATGGCTTTGTTTGCACTCCCATTGTATACATCTATTTTTCTAGGTTTAGAATTGGCTCTAAAACGAGCTCCAAGCTGAAACTTGTTACACATGGCCTAAACTCAGCTGTGAAATATTCTGAATTCCATTGTACAATTTTTCAAAGCAAATGTAAAAAAATCAGTTTGACCCTTTATATCAATAATGTGCAAAAATGACATTTTTTTGGTTGTCAAGTGTCCAGTAGAATGGGTGCTTCTGTTGCCCCTTCCCTACTTTTTAGGTTGCAATCTAGATCTCTATTGTGGTCCTTCATTTCTCTTCCCTTTCATTCCTGTATAAGATTCCTGGCCTTGGTATTAGACCCACATCCCAGGATAGCAAGTGCCACAAACATCGAGTGGAGTAATCAAATGAAGCTCAGAGTCAGAACGGAACCTCTAGTTCCCAAATTCTTCAGGGAGAAACTGGGTATTTATTTATTTGTAATTAGCATAATCTTTAACCTGAATAATCTTAATGAATCAGAAAGGAAATTATAATTCATAAAGAAAATCTTGAAATCTACAAACTTTGCAGATTTCCTGACTTCAGGAAATTCATTCAGCCCTGCACATGCTGATCAGCCCTGCGCAGACACTGATCTTCAGGTTCACTTATGGCCAGAAACTTGTCATTGGAAGTCCCTTATATTTGGCCTAACCTTGTTACCAAATATATACGAAGAGTTCCTGATTGCAACTCTGAGAGAGAAAGGGATGTATTTCTATATTTCCTTCCGTGTGATGCCATGGTTTGAGCCCCTTCAGGATGGAACAAGATACTAAATTTAACAGTTCAATTTCTTTATCCCAAAGCTTTCTAGTAAATTTCCAAAATTTTAGCACATTCCACACTATCCAATACCACATTGCACAAGAGAAGAGAGAGAACTCAATCAGGGAAGTGAAGGGCAGGTTCATATCCACAGTATCTCATCATTCAAAATTGAGCCTTCGTAGAATGCTGGTATCCTGGACAGACCTGCTGACTTTAGCAAGGCTTCGTGTGTCCTCTCCAGAAATTTCTAGTTGCCATCTCCAATCAAGTTAGTCCAGCAACACTGCGAGATATTTTTCCCTTGAGACATGAGCTTCAAATATTGACATCCAATCAGAAAACCAGACCAAGAGATGGCCACTACAGATACCTTCTGATTTGGCTGGGGAGTTTAACTATCATATTATGTTGTCCAGGGTAAGTGGATCCACAAATAGACAAATCAAAGTATACTTTTGCCGAACTTGCCATTCAGCTAATGCTCCTGGCCTTGAAACAACATGTGACTCATCAACATGTTAGGAGGAGCAAGGAGAAGAAGGGAGGAACACAAAATCATCATGCCTGCAAACAGAGGCAATATTGCTAATAAGATGGACAGAGTAAACACTAATCTTGCTTCAGGCCCTATGCATCAAAAGCCAATGCAATGAGGAAGTAGAAAGTCTGAGAAGGCAATCAGTGAGTTCTGTAGAATGGAAATGCTTATCAGTCCATGTTCCACTGCCTGTTCCATTCCCAGACATTTGAAATACCAATGTGGAATTTTTTTTACAATCAACAAAATACTAAGACTCAATTTTCTTCTCCAGATATAGAAATTTAGGGAGGAAAGCTAGTAATGCACTGTTCCAACCCTGGGAAATTGGTCTTCTATATAGTTTTCCTTCTTTTTCTGCTGATATCCAGAACTCTAAGAGAAGTAAGATAAGAGAATGCATCAGGAATATTACTGAATCTGTTCTGGCTCCTGCAGCCCTGGTTTTTGGAACTGTTGAAATTATACTTCCATCCATTTATGGTAGCATTCATTACCCCAAACATCCCGGTCCTTCCAGAAACAGGAAAACTGTCCGGCCACCTGAATGTTGAAGAGACAACTAAGAAGGGAAGCTCTTTTTAGAAAGTGATTGAAACACTCCTTTCTCCAAGACTGATGTTTACTAACTCAGTATTCCAGGGTTTAGAATAAATTTTGCTCAGCATGCCCCACTAAAGGTAATCAAGCCCCCATCAGCCAAACCTCAGGCTGGGCTTGCAAATGTGTCTTGGCAATTCCGTCCATTATTGGAATGAACAAACCTTTCTGGCTTCATCTCACCCTCACTTATTACTGCTCAAAAATAAAAAGATCCACAAGACAGCCCCAAGTTGACTCATGTAGGTGCTGAATACTCTCACTAAACCACCCTTCAAGCTGATGGTGGGTGACATGGTGTGAGTTGGGTGCCCTGTCAAGGAAGACTCCACACTCCAACTTCCACTCCATAAAAAGGGTACTTTGCTTAGGTTCAGCATTCATACCAGAAGTGATTGCTTCTTTTCGCAGCACATAGGAGATGGCGCAGAATGTTGGGAGGATTAACTCAGTACACCTAGGACAAACCCAGTGGCATAAGCTTGATGTCCACAGGGCAATTAAAGCCACGTTTATCAGAACAAAGCAATTAGGAGATCCTGTTAGTATTACCTGCTACCAACAACCCAGAAAAACATCAGTACCTTCAACTGGAATAAAACTGATATTATTCTTGCTGGAAAAGATATTGTATTAAAGAAGCCTACCATCTACCAAGACTTTAATCCTCCAAAATCAGCTATTGCACAAAAGCCCGAGTCAGTATCTACTGTACGGGCTGAAAAGGTTTTTCATCATACAAAGAAATATGTCATTCATCTGCCGACCAGACCGGGAGATTCGAGAAGTGTGTTGCCTGCCTGGAGCTAGAATCCAGGATGTGACGGAGTGTTTGCTGAGACTCATCAAGATCTCAGATTGCTACCCCTTCCTACTTCTCCACGTGGGCACCAGTGATGCTGCCAGGAATGACCTTGAGTGGACCACTGCAGACTACATGGCTCTGGGAAAAAGGATAAAAGAGTTTGAGGTGCAAGTCATGTTTTCGTCCATACTCCCTGAAGGTAAATGAGTGGTTACGCAGATGGTGTCGGAGAGAAGGCTTTGGATTCTTCAACCATGGGATGCTGTTCCGGGAAGGATTGCTAGGAAGAGATGGGATCCATCTAACGAAGAGACAGAAGAGCATCTTCGCAGGCAGGCTTGCTAACCTAGTGAGGAGGGCTTTAAACTAGGTTCGCCGGGGGATGGTGACCTAAGCCCAGAAGTAAGTGAGGGAGTGGGATACCAGGAGGAAACACAAGAAGGAGGGTACTAGACAGGAAGCTTCCTGATTCATACTGAGAAAGGACAATTGGCTATTTATCTTAGATGCATGTAAACGAATGCAAGAAGCCTGGAAAACAAGCAGGAAGAATTGGAAGTCCTGGCACAATCAAGGAACTGTGATATGATTGGAATAACAGAAACTTGGTGGGGCAGTTCACATGGCTGGAGCACTGTCATGGATGGGTATAAACTGTTCAGGAAGGACAGGTACAGTAGGAAAGGTGGAGGAGTTGCACTGTATGTAAGAGAGCTGTATGATTGCTCAGAGTTCCAGTTTGAAACTGGAGAAAAAACTGTTGAGAGTCTTTGGGTTAAGTTTAGAGGTGAGAGCAACAAGGGTGATGTTGTGGTGAGCATGTGCTAAAGACCACCAGCTCAGAAGGATGAGGTAGATGAAGCTTTCTTCAGACAGCTAATTGAAGTTTCCAGATCACAGGCCCTGTTTCTAATGGGGGAGTTCAATCACCCTGACATATGCTGGGAGAGGAATACAGCAGTACACAGACAATCCAGGAAGTTTTTGGAGAGTGTTGGGGACAACTTGCTAGCGCAAGTACTGGAGAAACTGACTAGGGGCCATGCTCCTCTTGACCTGCTGCTTACAAACAGGGAAAAATTGGTAGGGGAAATAGAAGTGGGTGGCAACCTAGGCAGCAGTGACCATGAGATGGTTGAGTTCAGCATCCTGACAAAAGGAAGAAAGCAGGGTAGCAAAATACAGACTCCAGACTTCATAAAAGCAGACTTTGGCTCCCTTAGGGAACGGATGGGCAGGATCCCCTGGGAAGCTAATATGAGGGGGCAAGGAGTCCAGGAGAGCTGTCTGTATTTTAAAGAATCCTTATTGAGGATGCAGGAACAAACCATCCCAAAGTGCAGAAAGAATAGCAAATATGGCAGGCGACCAGCTTGGCTTAACAGTGAAAACTTCAGTGAGCTTAAACTCAAAAAGGAAGCTTACAAGAAGTGGAAATTTGGACAGATGACTAGGGAGTAGTATAAAAATATTGCTAAAGCATGCAGAGGTGTAATCTGGAAGGCCAAGGCACAGTTAGAGTCACAGCTAGCAAGGGATGTGAAGGGTAACAAGAAGGGTTCTACATGTATGTTAGCAACAAGAAGGTGGTCAGGGAAAGTGTGGGACCCTTACTGAATGAGGGAGGTAACATAGTGATAGATGATGTAGAAAAAGCTGAAGTACTCAATGCTTTTTTTGCCTCAGTCTTCACAGACAAGGTCAGCTCCCAAACTACTGCACTGGGCAACACAGTATGGGGGAGGAGGTGAGCAGCCCTCAGTAGCGAAAGAACAGGTTAAGGACTATTTAGAAAAGCTGGGCCTGCACAAGTCCATGGGTCCTGATCTAATGCATCCAAGGATGCTGAAGGAGTTGGCTGATGTGATGGCAGACCCAATGACCATTACCTTTGACAATTTGTGGTGATCAGGGGAGGTCCTGGAGAATTGAAAAAAGGCACATACAGTGCCCATATTTTAAAAAGGGAAGAAAGAGAACCCGGGGAACTACAGACTAGTCAGCATCACTTCAGTCCCCAGCAAAATCATGGAGCAGGTTGTCAATAATCCATTCTGAAGCACTTGGAGGAGAGGAAGGTGATCAGGAACAGTCAACGTGAATTCACCAAGGGCAAGTTATGCCTGACCACCTGATAGCCTTCTATGATGAGATAACTGGCTCTGTGAATATGGGGAAAATGGTGGATATGATATATCTTGACTTTTAAAAGCTTTTGATAGAGTCTCTCATAGTATTCTTGCCATCAAGTTGGCAGAAGGTATCGAGCAGAGCGCCCTAGAGATCAGTCCTGAGGCCAGTTTTGTTCAACATCTTTATTAATGATCTGGATGATGGGATGAATTGCACCCTCAGCAAGTTCACAGATGACACTAAGCTGGGGGGAGATGTAGATAGGCTGGAGGGTAGGGATAGGGTCCTGAATGACCTAGACAAATTGGAGGCTTGGGCCAAAAGAAATCTACTGTGGTTCAACAAGGACAAGTGCAGAATCCTGCACTTGGAGAACGGAATCCATGCACCCTACAGCTGGACCGATGGCTTCCTGAGCAGTTCTTCAGAACAGGACTTGGGGCTTACGTGGGACGAGAAGGCTGGAATGAGTCAAGCAGTGTGACCCTTGTTGCCAAGAGGCCAACGGCATATTGGGGTGCTTGTGGAGCATTGCCGCCATTCGGGAAGTGGAATTATTCCCTCTATTCAACATGTAAGGCACCTGTATTGCATCAGTTTGTTCCCCACCGGGATGTGGATAATTGGAAAAAGTCCACAGGAGGCACAAAGATGATTAGGGCTGTGCACACTAGACTATATGAGAGCAGGCTGGGACTGGAGTTATTTAGCTGAGAAGAGAAGAGCACAGGTGGATTTTATAGCAGCCTTCACTGCTCTGAGGGGGCTTCCAAAGAGATGGAGTGGGCTGTCAGTGATGACAGATGACAGAACAAGGAGCAATGGTCTCAAGTTGCAGTGTGGGAGGTCTAGGTTGGATATTAGGAAACACCATTTCACTAGGAGGGTGGTGAAGCACTGGAATGGGTTACCTAAGGAGGTGGTGGACTCTCTATCCTTAGAGGTTTTTAAGGCCCATCTTGACAAATCCTTGGCTGGGATGATTTGGCTGGTGTTGGTCCTGCTTTGAGCAGGGGATTGGACTAGATGACCACCTGAGGTCTCTTCCAATCCTAATATTCTATGATTCTATGTCAGATGGCTATCTGGCCATCTACTCAGACATTCAGAAGGCACAACATAGAGCCTTGGCAGGAGTTTCTCTTGGCAGGGGGACACCACATACTGTGATGTCTCAGAATCCCTAACGAAATCAAACTTCTTTTGGTGCAGTTACGATATTGAGGTTTCACTGCTGTAACAATCCAGTGATTGCAAATGGGAAGCCTGGATATGAAAAAGAAAATTGTTCCTCAATAGTTTTTCCTCATGTCTTCAGGCTCGCTGTCCGACCCCTGCCTTAATTGACATATATTTAAAGTTACATTTGACCTTGCAGCTTGTTCTGCTCTGTAAATGGATCTCTAAGGAAAAGAGAATGTAACATTTTAATATACTGTTAATGCAGCCAATAAAAATTATTGGAATATATTTCAGCTTTAGAAGCAGTCTAAGCTGTGGTGTTTCCCAGAAAGAGGAGCCAAACTTTCTTCTTATGGTTTACAGAGCTGAGGTAAAATCCTGGTCTGACTGAAGTCAATGGGAGTTTTGCTACTGATTTCAATGAAGCCAGGATTTCTCCCCATCCTTCCTCCTACAGCTACAGAGCAGAGGAAAATTCATCGCTGAAATGGTGAGCTTGGATATTTGGAAAAGAAAATCCATCTACCAACAAATTCCTCAGAACCACGGGTCTAACACAAAAATAATTATATACATTTTCCCAAAGTTTTGGAGAGAAATCCCTTCCAGCTTCAAACTTGTCCATAGAGTGTTTGATTGGAATGTAGGGTTTTTTTTCCCTTTGCTAAGTGAAAAGTGACTGAAAATGTAAGTGGCAGTGCAAACTTGACTATTGCAGTAGCAGTACCATTTACATCTATAATAATTTTGATCCTCTCAGTGTGGCATTAATCATGAAGAAGACGAATCAAGAAAAGCTCACATTTCCTGTTATAAAGAAGGCCAAAACCTCCATTTGGACAAGCATTTCCTGCATCACAGCTAAAGTCTATCAGACACTCTACATCAGGAGAGCCAAACTCATTTCATATGGCAGGTCTGAACGGATACTCTGCTACTTGGAGTGGGCCACATTCAGCAAAAGTTATTAAAATAGAAATAAATAAAGATAAACTATCTTGGTGATCACTCACATTTAATTTAGATTTTAGTGATACTGCTGCTCCCCAATACCTGACATGTCTTAGGGTATGTCTACACTATGAAATTAGGTCAAATTTATAGACGTTGTTTTTTTAGAAATCATTTTTATACAGTCTATTGTATGTGTCCCCACACAAAATGCTCTAAGTGCATTAAGTGGGCAGACTGCATCCACAGTACCGAGACTAGCATCGATTTCCGGAGCATTGAGCTGTGGGTAGCTGTGGGTAGCTATTCCACAGTTCCCACAGTCTCCGCCGCCCGTTGGAATTCTGGGTTGAGAACCCAATGCCTGATGAGGCAAAAACAGTGTTGCGGGTGGTTCTGCGTACATGTCGTCAGGCCCCCTGTCCCTCCCTCCCTCCATGAAACAATGGCAGGCAATCGTTTCATGCTTTTTTTGGTGGGTTACCAGTGCAGACGCCATATCACAGCAAGCATGGAGCCCACTCAGCTCACTATCACTGTACATCTCCTGGGTGCTGGAAGATGTGGGACTGCATTGCTACACAGCAACAGCTCATTGCCTTTTGGCAGCAGATGGTGCATTATGACTTGTATCAGTCGTCGTCATACTCCTGGGTGCTCTTTTAGCCGACCTCGGTGAGGTCGGTCAGGGGCACCTGGGCAGACCTGGGAGTGACTCAGCCAAGGTCATTCCCATCTTCTGCCAAGTACCCAGGAGATGATGATGGCTAGCAGTCATACTGCACCGTCTTCTGAAACGCAGCCAGGAGATGACAATGGCTAGCAGTCATACTGCACCATCTGCTGCCAGCCTAAGATGTAAAAGATGGAGAGGATCAAAACAAGAAATGGATCCGATTTGTTTTGTATTCTTTTGCTCCTCCCTCCCTCCGTGAAATCAAAGGCCTGCTAAACCCAGGGTTTTGAGTTCATCCTTGAGGGGGCCATTCTGTGTGACAGTTGTTTGTGTTTCTCCTTGATGCAAAGCCCCTCCCCTTTGTTGATTTTAATTCCCTGTAAGCCATGTCATCAGTCGCCCCTCCCTCCATCAGAGCAACGGCAGACAGTCCTTTCACACCTCTTTTCAATGCAGACGCCATAACACGGGGAACATGGAGCCCACTCAGATCACTGGGGCAATTATGAGCACTGTAAACACCACATGCATAATCCTGCAGTATATGCAGAACCAGAATCTGCCAAAGCAAAACCAGGCGAGGAGGCAACTGCAGTGCGGTAACAATAGTGAAGAGGACATGGACATAGACATCTCACAAAGTATGGGCCCTGGCAATGTGAACATCATGGCGTTAATGGGGCAGGTTCATGCCTTGGAACATCGACTCTGGGCCCAGGAAACAAGCACAGACTGGTGGGATTGCATAGTGTTGCAGATCTGGGACAATTCCCAGTGGCTGCGAAACTTTTGCATGCATAAGGGCACTTTCATGGAACTTTGTGACTTGCTTTCCCCTACCCTGAAGGGCCAAAATACAAAGATGAGACCAGCCCTCACAGCTGAGAAGTGAGTGGCGATAGCCCTGTGGAAGCTTTCAATACCAGACAGCTACTGGTCAGTCAGGCATCAATTTGGAGTGGGCAAATCTACTGTGGGGGGCTGCTGTGATGCAAGTAGCCAAAGCAATCACTAAGCTGCTGCTACGAAAGGTTGTGACTCTCGGAAATCTGCAGGTCATAGTGGATGGCTTTGCTGCAATGGGATTCCCTAACTGTGGTGGGGCGATAGACGGAACCCATATCCCTATCTTGGCATCAGAGCACCAAGCCAGCGAGTACACAAACTGAAAGGGGTACTTTTCAATGGTGATGCAAGCACTGGTGGATCACAAGGGATGTTTCACCAACATCAACATGGGATGGCCAGGAAAAATACGTGACGCTCATGTCTTCAGGAACTCTGCTCTGTTTCAAAAGCTGCAGGAAGGGACTTTCTTCCCAGACCAGAAAATAACCATTGGGGATGTTGAAATGCCTATAGTTATCCTTGGGGATCCAGCCTACCCCTCAATGCCATGGCTCATGAAGCCGTACACAGGCAGCCTGGACAGTAATCAGGAGCTGTTCAACTATAGGCTGAGCAAGTGCAGAATGGTGGTAGAATGTGCATTTGGATGTTTAAAAGTGCACTGGCGCAGTTTACTGACTCAGATAGACCTCAGTGAAACCAATATTCTCATTGTTATTACTGCTTGCTGTGCATTCCACAATATCTGTGAGAGTAAGGGAGAGAGGTTTATGGTTGGATGGGAGGTTGAGGCAAATCGCCTAGCCGCTGATTACTCACAGTCAGACACCAGGGCGGTTAGAAAAGTACAGGAGAGCATGGTGCACATCAGAGAAGCTTTGAAAACCAGTTTCATGACTGGCCAGGCTACAGTGTGAAAGTTCTGTTTGTTTCTGCTTGATGAACCCCCCACTCCCTTGGTTCACTCTACTTCCCTGTAAGCTAACCATCCTCCTCTCCCCCCTTCGATCACGGCTTGCAGAGGCAATAAAGTCATTGTTGCTTCACATTCATGCATTCTTTATTAATTCATCACACAAATAGAGGGATAACTGCCAAGGTAGCCAGGAGGGGTGGGGGAGGAGGGAAGGACAAGGCCACACTGCACTTTAAAACTTAAAATCTTTAAAACTTATTGAATGTCAGCCTTCTGTTGCTTGGGTAATCCTCTGGGGTGGAGTGGCTAGGTGGCCAGAGGCCCTCCCAGCTGCGTTCTTGGGAGTCTGGGTGAGGAGGCTATGAAACTTGGGGAAGAGGGCAGTTGGTTACACAGGGGCTGTAGCGGCAGTCAGTGCTCGTGCTGCCTTTCCTGCAGCTCAACCATACACTGGAGCGTATGAGTTTGATGCTCTAGCAGCCTGAGCATTGACTCTTGCCTTCTGTCAGCAAGCTGACGCCACCTATCATCTTCAGCCCGCCACCTCTCCTCATGTTCATATTGTGCTTTCCTGCACTCTGACATTGTCTGCCTCCACGCATTCCGCTGTGCTCTGTCAGTGTGGGAGGACAGCATGAGCTCAGAGAACATTTCATCCCGAGTGTGTTTTTTTCGCCTTCTAATCTTCGCTAGCCTCTGGGAAGGAGAAACATATGCAGTTGATAGAGGGAAAAAAAGGGACAGTGGTAGTTAAAAAGACACATTTTATAGAACAATGGGTATGCTCGTTCACAGTAAACCTTGCTGTTAACATTACTTAGCACATGTGCTTTCGTTACATTGTTGTATTTTGATGGCTTCACCCCTCCTCCGATCACATGGCTAACAGCAGGGAAAATTTCTGTTCAACCACAGGCAAACAACCTAGCAGGAACGGGCTCCTCTGAATGTCCACTTAATAAAACCATGCTATTTCAATCAGGTGACCATGAATGATATCACTCTCTTGAGGATAACACAGAGAGATAAAGAACGGATGTTGTTTGAATGCTAGCAAACACCAGGCCCATACGCTGCAATGCTTTGTTCTCAAAAGATTCCCAACTACGTGCTGCTGGCCTGGTGTGGTAAAGTGTCCTACCATGGAGGATGGAATAAGGCTGCCCTCTCCAAAAACCTTTTGCAAAGGCTTTGGGAGTACATCCAGGAGAGCTTTATGGAGATGTCTCTGGAGGATTTCTGCTCCATCCTCAGACACATTAAAAGACTTTTCCAGTAGCTGTACTGGCCACGAATGCCAGGCAAAATTAATCATTAAACACTCTTGCTTTTAAACCATGTCTAATATTTACAAAGATACACTCACCAGAAGTCTCTTCTCTGACTGGCAGGGGGTCCGGGAGCCTGCCTTGGGTGGGTTCAGGGGTTACTGGCTCCAGGTCCAGGGTGAAAACATATCTGGCTGTTGGGGAAACCGGTTTCTCTGCTTCCTTGCTGTGAGCTATCTTCAATCTCTTCTTCATCATCTTCCTCATCCCCAAAACCCGCTTCCTGTGTTGCGTTCTACTTCTCCATTGACGGAGTCAAAGCACAGGGTTGGGGTAGTGGTGGCTGCACCCCCTAGCATGGCATGCAGCTCATCATAGAAGCGGCATGTTTGGGGCTCTGATCCGGAGCGGCCATTTGCCTCTCTGTTTTTTGGTAGGCTTGCCTGTACCAGCTGCTCCATGAAGCAGTCATTTAAAGTATCGAGAAATTTTATCTCTGCATTTCGTCCTGAAGTGAAATGTTCCCAGTCAATATGGGGATAATTGAAATCCCCCACTATTATTGGGTTCTTAATTTTGATAGCATCTCTAATTTCCCTTATCATTTCATCATCAGATCCTGTACCTTCCTTTCGGATTATGCTGGAGCTCTTTTGCAATTCTGGGACTCCATGGTCACCTGTGCTGATCAGCTCGCCACGCTGGCAAAACAGGAAATGAAATTCAAAAGTTTGCGAGCCTTTTCCTGTCTACCTGCCCAGTGCATTTGAGGTGAGAGCGCTGTCCAGAACAGTCACAATGGAGCACTCTGGGATAGCTCCCCGAGGGCAGTGGCGTCAAATTGCGTCGACACTACCCCAAATTCAACCCAGCAAGGCCGATTTCAGTGCTAATCCCCTCATCGGTGGTGAAGTAAAGAAATCAATTTAAAGAGCCCTTTAAGTTAAAAAAAAGGGCTTTGTTGTGTGAATGGGTCCAGGGTTAAATTGAGGTAATGCTGCTAAATTTGACCTAAAATCGTAGTGTAGACCAGGCCTTAGTTTGAATCAGTGCTTCAGCATTTGGAGCAAGTGACGGCTATCTTGGGTATCGAGTTTAGGTGCGTGTCACTTAGCTGTGAACTTAGTTTAGATTTGCTGATATTTATGATGGATAATATTTGTTCACAAGTTACATGCTTCCAAACATGGAGAGAATTCTTGATGCAAAATACTTCTGTTTGGGATAATTTGATCCAAAATATTGATAAAACTTGGAAACGACAATATTGGAAAACTCGACTTTCAACACAGTGTCACACTGCAGTTCAATATGATTCATTTGAAGCTCTTCTGATATATCATGCATACTGACAAAATAGTGTGGCAAAAATTGCAAACTTGGTCTCTGAAGTCATAGAATCATTCCTGTAATTTCTTTCTCAGTTCAGCAATTTTGCCCAAGTAACTTTCTGTTGTATCATCGCACAAAGTCATATAGTGACTTCAAGGACGGAAAATGTGCCAAATTATACTAGGTAAATTGTTTCTCTGACAGCTGAAGCTTAATTTCAAAGGTTCAAATGTTGTCATAGTATTTTGTCACTACTTGGTTGCACCCCTGCATTCTTGTGTTGAGCAAGTTCAGATGCTCTGTAATATGTACTATGAAAATAAAGTCTTGAAGCCATTCATTGTTTTGTAATTCAGGAGTATCTTTCCCTTTCTGATCCATGGTAAGTTGGATTTCACCATACAATTCAAAAACCACTTCAACACAGCTCCCTGACTGAGGCTAGGTTTACACTGGGGGAGGAGGGGTCAACCTAAGAAGCAACTTCAGCTACGTATCTTAGATTGATTTACCTGGCCATGAGGACGGCGGCGAATTAACTGCTGCCACTCCCCCATCGACTCCGCTTCTGCCTCTCACCATAGTGGAGTTCTGGAGTCGATGGCAGAGCGATCGGGGATCGATTTTATTGCATCTACACTAGATGCAATAAATCAATCCCCGCTAGATTGATCATTACCTGCTGATCCGGGTACCCTTAGCCACTGGGCTTCAGTGTGATGCATCAGTCCACAATGAATGTTTCATTCTTCCAACAGACAGCAGAACTGCCAATGGTTTAGACCTCTAGCTCAAATAAGGTTTAAACAAGCACATCCATCACATGATTCATTTTCAAAGTTTTACTACAGAGAGCTTATTGATGTAAAATACAATGAAATTGTATGCAGTGAAAATTGCTAAACTGCTGGCTATGTTTGATAGTTTGTAATTTGGCCTTCAATTTTGTCACAACTCCAGCTTTCTTGATCTCCATTGAGGGTGCCTAATCTGTAGCCAGAGTCACAGCTCTTGTCCAGTCCACATCCAATTTGTTCAGCACTTCCACCAAGTTGCCAAAAAAAGTCATTTGCTGTCATAGTCACCAATGCTACAAGCTCCTCTGCTACACACATTTCCATCAACTTCAAGAATGAACCCTGCTAGCTGAGAGACGTCACTTACAACTGCAACCGAAAAAGTAGCACAGGATTGTCCCAAAGTTGACCATTCAAATTCTCAGCTAAATCATTGATTCTATCAGCAATTGTGTCTGAGAGGCAGATATTTACAAAGCTTACTGCTTATCTGGACACACCATTTCTGCAGTTTATGGCACGCAGTTCCTCAGAAATGCTCCCACCGAAAATGTTTTTTAATAACGCAGCTATTTCACGGGCAATCACTTAGCTCGCTTTAGCAGCATCACTTTTATGACAAGCATTAGTAAACACTGATTGCTGTTCTTTCAACAACTGTGCTAATTCAAAGTATTTATCTTTGCTTAACTTTCCTATGTACTTATCATTGTTCTCTCCATGGTTTGCTTCATAGTGTCGTCAACTGTTGTGTTCTCTCACCACAGCTACCTGTTACTTACAAATCAAGCACAACGGCTCTCCATTCATGTCCACAAAGAAATAAGAATTCTCCATTTCTCTTGACGTGCACAAAACTCTTGATGTACCTTTCTCTTCTTGGGTAAAGACATGATGGTCACTTGGCAGAAGTTGAATAAAGAAACAGAGGAAGGGAAGGCCCTCCATTTTCTTTTTTGTATTTTTAAATTTTTATTTAAAGAGGAATCTGCCAGTCTACCAGCTGCAATAGGCATTCACCCTTTCAATTATTTGAAGTTTCCTTTTCTTTGACTTGCCAAGCTGTAATATCTACTCTTCAGCCTGCAGGCTAGTGCCCTTCTGTGCCATTTTCTCTTGCCCAGACACCTGCCAGCTACCACCAGACTTATGCCTCTCCAGCACTCTTAAATGTGACCAAGTGATTCTACACCTGTAAGCAAGGTTTTTCTAGATTGCCATGCTGGAGTCTGGACAATGGGGGATGTGATTTTTAGAGTGCATCTGTGTGTTGCGCTCTAAGTCTCCCATGCAGACCCTGCTGGTGTGCACTAAAAGTTCCTTAGTGTGCATTGATGTAGTCCTATTCGAAGCAGGACTACATCAATGCGCATTAGGAGGGTCTACATGGGGAAGTTAGAGCACAACACACTAGTGCATTCTACAAATCACACCCTGTAGTAAGTACTCCGGGATCATGTAGACAAGCCCAATAATTCATGAGAAATCCATGGGCCAGATGAAACTGTTCATGGTCTGGTTTTGATACCCCTGCTCTACAGTCTACAGAAGACTTTGAAGCAAAGAAATCTTTCTCCAACTGGTAAAAAAGGCAAAGCAAAATCCTGGATGCAAAAAGGGATAAATAAATTTAATTGGACATATCCCTCAGAAGACAGAAAGCTGCAACAGTAGCTGCAAAAGACTTGAGGGTGCAAGTTTCCTTTTTATCCAACCCTACCAGCGTACCTTGACTCATACATAAAAACCAAGGATAAAACAAAATTAAGGAGCAACCCCTAGAGGAATTTTTTTTAAAATACAAAAGTTTGAGTGCTTTGAAAAGCAGTTTAAAAACGCTGCATGTAGTTTGAGACAACACTGACTTTCTCTTCTTCTTTTCAGATCCCTGCTTTAGGGTGAAAGGTCATTACCAAATTAAGGACAAGAGAATTTCAGATAAACAAAACAATCCTCTTGATAATATTAAACCCATTCATAAAACATGTAAAAATACAATTAAATATTTTATACAAGTGAATCCAAAACACTTCTCACTTGTAAACCAATGATTTAGAAGCAATTTTTACACAAAAACACAGAGTTTGAACTTCCTATTGAAACCCCTTAAGACAGGAACTATCTAAAGTTTTATCATTTCTGTAAATACTACAGGTGGAAGTCAAACTCAAACATCTTAATGGGTCTAAATCAGGGGGTAGAGAAGGTGGCAGATAATCTCCATCCAAGAATATTAAAGGAACTGGCACATGAAATTGCAAGTCCATTAGCAAGGATTTTTAATGATTCTATGAATTTGGGTCATACCCTATGACTGGAGAATTGCTGATACAGTTTCTATTTTTAAGAAAGGGAAAAAAGTGATCCAGGAAACTGCAGGCTGGTTAGTTTGACTTCAATTGTATGCAAGGTCTGGGAACAAATTTTGAAAGAGAAAGTAGTTAAAGACATAGAGGTGAACAGTAATTGGGATAAAATACAACATGGTTTTACCAACGGTAAATCATGCCAGACCAACCTGATCTTCTTTGAGAAGATAACTGATTTTTTAGGCAAAGGAAATGCAGTAAATCTCATCTACCTGGATATCAAGAAGGCATTTAATAAAGTTTCACATGGGAAATTATTAGTTGAATTGGAGAAGATGGGGATTAATATGACAATTTAAAGGTGGATAAGGAACTGATTAAAGGGGACACTACAACAGGTCATACTGAAAGTGAACTGCCAGACTAGAGGCAGGTTACTAGTCTAGTCCCACAATGATCGTTTTTGGGACCAATCATATTTAACAGTTTTATTACTGACCCTGGCACAAAACGTGAGAGTGTGCTAATAAAATTTGCAGATGAAACAAAGTTGGAAGGTATTCTCAATATGGAGGAAGTCCAGAATATCATACAAGAAGATCTGGACAACCTTGTAAATTGGAGTAATAGAAATGGGATGAAACGTAATAGTACAAAGAGTAAGGTCATGTATTTAGGGACTAACAACAGGATTTTTTGCTATAAACTAGGGACTTATCAGCTGGAAGCGACAGAGGAGGAGAAAGACCTGGTTGTATTGGTTGATCACAGGATGACTATGAGCCATCAGTGTGAAGTGGCTGTGAAAAAACCTAATGCAGTCCTAGGATGCATCAGGTGAGGTATTTCCAGTAGAGACAGGGAAGTGTTAGTGCCATTAGACAAGACATTGGTGAGACCTCATCTGGAATACTGTGTGCAGTTCTGGTTTCCCATGTTTAAGAAAGATGAATTCAAACTGGAACAGGCGCAGAGAAGGGCTACTGGGATGATGTGAGGAATGGAAAATCTGTCTTATGAAAGGAGACCCAAAGAGCTTGGCTTGTTCAGCCTAACCAAACAAAGGCTGGGGGGAGATATGATTGCGCTTGATAAATACATCAGAGGGGTAAATACCAGGGAGGGAGAGGAGTTATTTAAGTTAAGCACCAATGGATGTAAACTGGTCATCAACAAGGTAAGGTTTGAAATTAGATGAAAATTTCTAACCATTATAGGAGTTCTGGAACAGCCTTCCAAGGGAAGCAGTGGGAGCAAAAAACCTAACTGGCTTCAGGACTGAGCTTGATAAGTTTATGGAGGGGATGGTTTGATGGGACTGCCTATGACGGCATGTGGCCCTTCAGCAACTTCCAGTAGTAAAAATCACCAGTGGCCAGAGATGGGAGACTAGATGCGGAGGGCTCTGATTTACTACAGAGAATTCTTTGCTAGGTGTCGGGCTAGTGAGTCTTGCCCACATGCTCTGGGTCTAACTAATCATCATATTTGGGATTGGGAAGGAATTTTCCCCCAGGAGAGATTGGCAGAGACCTGCAGGGGGGAAGGGAGCGGGGCTCGCCTTCCTCTGCAGCATGGAGAATAGGTCACTTTCGTGTTTAAACTACTGACAATAGTGAATTCTCTGTAACTTGAAGTTTTTAAACCATGATTTAAGGACTTTAGTAACTCAACCAGAGGTTAGGGTTCTATTACAGGAGTGGGTGGGTGAGGTTCTGTGACCTGCAATGTTTAAGAGGTCAGACTAGATGATCATGATGGTCCTTTCTGACCATAAAGTTTATGAGGACTAAATAATCCCCATGGCTGTGAGAAAATACTCCAACATTGCTACGAATGGCAATTGACGTCGGTAGTCAAGTGAAGTAATGGAGAATGAAATGTTGACCTAGAGCAGGAAGCAATAATTTTGGTTCAAGAGTAAAAGATATATATCTAGCTCTGATGTATCTACATACATGTATCTTACATCGTATATAACCAGATATATGTATATTTTGCTAGATACACATATATAGCTATAGACTCCAAATTCTTCTCGCTTGATGAAATTCACTTGTGGGCAGAAGGCTCCCTATCACTGAAGCTCCATTTAAGTCTAGGGTAAATAGAACTTAAATAAAGGGGAGACCTTGTGCTGGCTCCCTGCCCAGGGATGAATTTCACCATCTATCCGCAGGACTGTCCCTAGCTTTTTTGGTGCCATACACAGCCCGCCAGCAGGGGAGCTGTGTGGGGCCCCAGACCTCCATGGGGGACAGGGGCTGGCCACTTCCTGCAGGAAGTGGAGTGACCTGGCCCCAGTCTGCTCTGCTTCGCTGGCTCCCAGTCACACGGCCAGTGAGTGCTGGGGGGTGGTTCCCCCCCACAAGCCTGGGAGCCAGGGGAGTGGAGCAGGCTTCCTGAAGGAAGTGGCCAGCCCCCTCCTATGGAGGCCTAGGGCCAGCTTCCCCCACTCCCACCTGCAGAGGCCTGGGGTCCCAGGCTGATCTGCTCCCCTGGCTCCCAGGCAGGGCCAGCTTTAGGAATTGGGGGGCCCTATTCAAATAGTTTCAACGGGGCACCAGCAGGGATGACTCACCCAGTGACACTCCCTGTCTTTGCTCCGGGTCTTCCGCAGCACTGAAGGACCCACCGCCAAAATGCCACCGAAGACGCAGAGCGAGTGAAGGACCCGCAGCCGAAATGCTGCCGAAGACCCAGAGCACCACCGGGTGAGTAAAAATTAAAAAGGCACCTAAGTTAGGCGCTCTTCTTTAGGGCGCAGGGCCCTCTTAGGTGCGGGGTCCAATTCAAGGGAATCGGGGGAATCGCCCTAAAACCAGCCTTGCTCCCAGGCTTGGGGGGAGGGGGGAACCGCCCTCCCAGCACTCGTCGGCAGCGCAGCTGGGAGCCAGGGGAGCTGAGCAGGCTGGGGCCGGGTCACTCCATTTACCACACGATGAGTGCAGGGTTGGGCCTGGCTGCAATCTGCAGGGGAGTGGGGCAGGGCTGAGGCGGGGCAGGAAGGGGTGGGGCTGAGGTGGAGCAGCTTGCAGCTGTGCAGGGTACCAGGAAATGTGGTGCCCCAAATTTCCTGGTGCCCTACGCAGCTGCGTGCTTTGAGTATGGGTAAGGACAGACTTGTCTATCAGTGACTGACCTTACAGTGCAACTCTATTCTAAGAATCCCAGCCCAAGGAGAAAATGCATCTGTAAACCACCTAATCATTCGTATAAAAGTATTGCCCTTCCATGAGACTTGTCTTCTTGGAAAATTAAACACTAAACACCTTCTATGAAAGGAACAACTACAGTTTAGGTAAAGGAATCTTCAGCATTTTTCCCCCATGTCTGCTTTTCAGTAGCTGTGCTGGCACTTTGTGAGCAATGAAACAGACCATTTCCATTCTCATTCCCTGTGATAACAGAGAAAGGGTATGTGTGGTTATAGAATCACACAGTCTCTCTGTAGATGGTGAGGTTTTTCTTTATTCCTTAGTCTTTGCCATTTGTCTATAATCTGCAGCCCAGCTTCCCTGGGACCATAGAGGAGATGATGGACTTTATGTAGCTCTTCTTTGGAACTGACTGAATTCCAGAGTAACATCTAAACACTTTTATGCTCCACAACTACGTAACCTCACAGCTGAATATCAGTGACAGCAAATAAGTTTCAGCTGAAAAAATAAAAATCAGACAGAAGAAGCACTAGTCTCAACCTCAAAAATCTAATTTAAAAATTAAAGGAAAGAAAATGAAGAAAATAACAAAATCAGTCAGGGAAAAGTCAATGCTGAATGTATTCAAGACACTGATAAAGCCTTAGGTGTGCCATGTTCTTAGCCTTGGTGTCTGAGTTTTTCTAAAGTTTTAAAAAAACTATATTCTTTAGTTGTTGGATGAGTCTATTTGAAGAGTCTTTCACAATTTGTTATTTTCACTGGAGAGGGCACAGAGCCATGTTTTTATAAATGTTTGGCCACTGTGTTTGGTATCTGAGATGTATCCCATGCACTGTTTGTCATTTCACACCACTTAGAACAAATCCCATCTGGCTAGACTCCTAGTCCTGTGGACTGTGAGTCATGGATATTAAATGACTATCATGTGATCTTCTGCATGCTGCCATGGGTAGTGCATGACACTGTAAAGTTGTACAGTATCTTATCACAGAACAGCATCTGGAGAACAGAGGATCAATATAAATATACAATTTAAGCACAGACGTTTGCTTTCTAAACAAAATAAAAGAGATTTGTTTTAGTAAGAGCATGACAGCCCTGTTTATTGATGGTGCCCCTATAAAATGACCTGAAATTATGACCACCCAGCAGTAAGATTCTTTTAAGAATAATTTGTAGAACTAACAAATACATGATATTCCAATTCATTATTTAAAAATAAATGAATCAGATTCCCTTCATCAGGATGAGACTGACAGACCTTGGAAAATGACATTTTCTGGTTATTTATGGGTCAGCAGTAACCCACATTAGTAGACTTACTTAGTAATCCATTTCATGCTAATCAATATCATGCAGGAATCTGGTATCAGATATTACATGGAAGAAATCTAGCAGGGAAAACTGTTCTTTCCAAAGAATAACATATTCATACCTGGATTCATTCCCCTATAGAAATGAGATAGACAAACTTACTGTTGCCAGTGATGAAGGGAAAGTCCATTACAGAGAGGATAGAGGAAAACTCTAGTGGCATTCATTACAATTGCCCATTACTTTCTGCTATTAGTATGACCAAGCTACTGCAACTGATATTATCCAGTCAAATTAATCAATATTGTTGTCTTGTATAGAATATCATGAAACTATATCATTATTCAAAAGAAATCATCCTCTCAGCCAGCAACACTTGCAGAGTTATTTTTAAAACTCCTTCCTCAGTCATGGTTCTAATATTTCTCCAGCTGATTGCTCTGGCTTACATTTCCCCCCACTCCTTTTATGTTTTTTCCTCTCTATCTCTCACCCTCAACTCCTTCCTGTTACAATCACCAGCAGTTCTCCCTACCTTTTCTGATATTTCCATCACAGAGTAACAGTTAGCTGTTCTGAGGTCAGCACTGTTATATATTCATATCTCACATTTTCCAGGGATTTCCAGCATAGAGACATTCCAGAATGTTATACTTCCTTGGGGAAGCACCAGAGGCCTCTGCACTGAAGTCCATAGCTGGGCCAGCAGAGGTAGGAAAACCTTACCACAGATTTTGCAATATATCAACAATGATAAAGGGTTTGTTGGCAGCTAATACACTTGAATTAGGAGAAGGTTTTTCCAACAAGATATTTAGTCAAACTGATCTAAACCTATTCAAATGCACAATTCTAAAGTGGGCTAAACAGCTGGCCAGTAGTATCATGGAAAGGAATTGAGGATAACCGTGTCTAATAAATTAGACTTGAGTCAATGTGACTGTTAGAAAAAAGGCAAATCCTATACTGGGCAGTAGTAATAGGAACGTCGTGTTAAAAATATAATTGTGTCTCCAGAGACAGCTCAACTGGAGTCCTGCATTCAGTTTTTAAAAAGACAGACAAATTGGAGAGAGTTTCAAGGGGAGTCATAAAATTAAGGAAAATGTTGGGAAATAAAATCTATAAGGAAGGATGAAGAGATCTGAGCATGTTCGGTGTGCAGGGAAAAAAGACAGAGGGGAAACAGGGTTGTTTATAAATAGATATTAGACAGTCTCATTAGTCAATAGGGAAGATCAGGAAGTAATGGAATCAAGCATTAGCAAGGAAAATGTAGGTTAAATATTAGGGAAATCTTCATAACTATATGAGCAGGCAGGAACAGAGTAGGCTGCCTAGGATAAACAAGCTGCCAAGAAAGGTTATGAAATCACCTTCACTGAGGATACCCATCTCCCAGAGCTGATTTGAGGATAATTAAATCAATGCTTTCATAATGCAGAATAATAGATTGTATAACCCACTAGAGGTCCCTTCTAATCCAAATAATCCTATGGTTTTATGGCTGTGTTTCAGCCTAAATGTTATATTTTCATGGTGGTTCATCCATCCTTAATTGCTATCCTAGATTAAACTACAGTTTTCTTGAAATTCTTGTGTACTGAGACATTGTGACTTAAAAGTAAACTGAAGATAACATCCAAGCAAATCAGAGATTTTGGGGGTTGTGAACAGAAATAATTGATTCTTTTCCAGGGGCAACATTTTCCTGTTTTGTGTTATGAAAGGAATTAAAAAATTCATAGCCAGAGAACACTAGTAAGATAAAACTTGAGAGGAATTTCTGTAAACAGCCCTACTTTATTTCCCAATGAGACTGAAATTCTTGATTAGGTCTGTAAGATAATTATATAAATGAAGGAAAACAAAAGTCACCACCAATCTATTGGAGATGGTGCAGGCCTTTTGGCTGACTGCAGTGGCAGGAAACAGAAATATGTTGTTTTTCTCTCTCAACAAATGTGGCAACAGTTTATAAACCAATATACAACTAAAGTGTCTCCAACAAATGCCTATTTGTGATTACGGGAGCACAGTGTACTGAACCATTTGCAAAGTTTCCATACCTACTGGGCATGTAGGACCAAATTCATGATCTCATGTCGCAAATGTAAACTTCTGTCTTGTAAATACTCTTGAAGGATGTATTTTATCTAGTCTGAGGGGAAAATCATGTCCCGCCTCAGGAAACCCCGCAAGGGAGAGGAAGACTGGGATGAAGTGGCAATGTTTTAGCCCTTCCAGCCACTGGAACCACACCTAACCCTGGATTTTATTTCAGTTTTGGATTCATGGCCTCATCACAATAAGAAGTATTTTAGCCTTTCCATTGCTCAGTTGAGCATATCGAGATTTTCGCTGCCAAGCGTTCTTGTCTGGTTCTAGAACTATGAAGGAATATATTTAAAAAAAAATAGCACATAAACCCCACGCTCAGTATTACAAAAGTACACACTGTGTAATAGCACATGGTAAACCAGCTCTCTATGTGCCAACATACACAGGGAACACAGCAAGCATTGCCAAAATACCCCTTGGATCATTCAACTAACAAGCCTTCAGCCTGTCCAAAGCACAGGTACAAGTCTATAATTAGCTAGCCGCTAGCTCTGTTGACCTTAATATGAGAGCACACAGTAAATTATTGCTCAGCCATAACACACAAAGGATCATGCAGTTAGCAACACCCTAGAACTACCAAAATTCAGAATGAAACTTTCAGTAAAGCAGCATCCAATATCGTCACATAGAGCAAACAGAGCACCAGATAGTAAACCCGAATAAGTATTCAAAACAAGAAAACCTTAAATCATCATAGAAGATTAGGGCTGAAAGAGACCTCAGGAGGTCATCTAGTTCAACCCCCTGCTCAAAGCAGGACCAACACCAACTAAATCATCCCATCCAGGGCTTTGTAAAGCTGGGCCTTAAAAATCTCTAAGGATGGAGATTCCACCACCTTCCTAGGTAACCCATTCCAATGCTTCACCATCCTCCTTGTGAAATAGTGTTTCCTAATATCCACCCTAGACCTCGCCCACTGTAACTTGAGACCATTCCTCCTTGTTCTGTCATCTGCCACCACTGTCATGCACATTCTTACAGCAAAAGCTACAAAGGCAGTAAAAAACAAGTAGGAACCAAATCCAAAGAGAAGAGCCAAGCTCCATCCTCTTTGGAACCCCCTTTCAGGTAGTTGAAGGCTGCTATCAAATCCCCCCTCATTCTTCTCTTCTGCAGACTAAACAATCCCAGTTCCGTGAGTCTCTCCTCTTAAGTCATGTGCCCCAGTCCCCTAATCATATTCATTGCCCTCTGCTGCACTCTCTCCAGTTTGTCCACATCCTTTCTGTAGTGGGGGGCCCAAAACTGGATGCAGTACTTCAGATGTGGCCTCACCAGTGCTGAATAGAGGGGAATAATTACTTCCTTCAATCTGCTGGCAATGCTCCTACTAATATGCCGTTAGCCTTCTTGGCAATAAGGGCACACTGTTGACTCATATCCAACTTCTCATCTACTGTAATCCTCAGGTCCTTTGGCAGATGGAAGCTGATCACCATGAGACCTATCACTGCAAATCTGTATCTAAGCATTCACAAATTGTGCTGTAACACTATAAACAAACAGATCCCATCATCCCACCCAAATTGTCTCTTTCTCCTCTGGAGATAGGTCACAGCCTATGATGCATCTGATCATGTCTGCTCCTCTCTCTCTCTCACACGCACACACACAAATGCCATTGCACATATAAACACATATAAACAGATTCTCTGTGTTTGTTTTTGAACAAATATTTCCCCTTGTGTTTTGGTACAGGAAGTGGTTTAGGCTATGCAAGGAAAGAAATTATATATTCCCACTGAACCAAGAATGGACAAATCGCTGAGGTATTTATAGAAATCAAAGTGGGCCAGCACCATTAAAGTAAGACATAAGATGGATCTAAAGCCTTATCAAAAGGAATTAAAGCAGCACCTGGAGGCTTCCCAGAAAAGACTGATGACTGGAAGACAGAAATAAAAACTTTGTTGGGGCAGCAGCTACAAAATGCTTAGTTTGGGCTGGTAAAACATTGAAGAGTTGAACAGCAATCTGACTAGCATGGAAACAGGATAGACCCAGAAAACTTAGAGCAATTTGGAACTTGCTAACAGAGGTGAGCTGCAGCAAGGACTAAGGGGACTAGAAAATCATCTAGAAAGGAAATTTCAAAGATTCTATCTATGGTACTTTTATGATCCCAATCACTGTAGTACCTGAGCATCTCATAGTCTTTAATCTGTTAGCCTCAGAACACCCTGCTGAGATAAAGACACATTATTATCCTAGTTTTTGCAGATGGGAAACTGAGTGGCTAAGGGACTTGCCCTAAGTCACAGAGGGGAATCAAACCCTCATCTCCCAAGTTAGAACCTAGCCCCTGGACCATCCTTCCTTTCCCCATGGAGACCACTGTGGAAGCCAGATGCTTGAATGAGGAGTTGGGCCAGCCAGAGAACTTGGGTAAGACAAGATATATACAACACTTTTCTACTCAATGTATACCTCAGAGTGGCACATGTAGGAGAGGTCAGACTGTCCCAACTTGAGTAATACTAGTTTTGAGGAGAAAACTTCCTGGGAGGTTTACCTGGGTCAATTTAATATCATACCCCAAATGAACAGCTGGGGAGATGAAGAGGAAGGAAGGTGTCTAGTAGCCAGTTTGAGAGAACTAGCTCTCATGAGGCAGCATAACTTAGTCCCAGAAAAGAGACAGAGTTAGCTGGGTCTGTGCAAGCTCTCGGGTGACAGTTTGAAGCCAGTCACCAATCCGAGTTGGCCTAGGCTCATCAAATGGCTAGAAGGAGAGGGGGAAAAAGGGATCACACCTGAAGTGACAGAGGACTTGAAAAGACTTGTGTACCTGGCATGCCAGATACCAGTGACCACATCCAGGATAAATTAGCAATAGCCCAATTTATAGATGCTTAGCTGGACTTGGACTTGCAGCTCAAGATCAGAGAAAGGAGGACAAAGGTACATGATGTGGCTATGGAATTGGTGATAGACCTTGACGGCAGTGCAGCAGAAAAGAAAACAGCCACTAGTGAGGAAGATGGAAGGTGATCACCATGAGACCTATCACCACAAATCTGTGTCTAATGTGCTTGATGATAAAGGGAACTCTAATCTGGTTCATAGCATTTTTGAATAGTTAGAAAAATTGCTAAATTCAGTTTGTAAAACTAGGGAGATCAGACAAATAAGGGAAGCCTGGGTCTGTGAAACATAGGTACTGTGGAAAAAACTGACCATAGGAAGGATTGTTATAAATGTAAAGTCAGGCCTGTACAGAGTGTCAAGTGTCTAATCCAGTTTGGGAAATGGGGGACAGCAAGCAGTGGAAGGGCCAAAGTTTGGAGGTACAAGGTTCAGAACTCACAATTTTTATTTCAATCTGAGCCGTTAAAAACAATAATTGAATGTGTAATAGGAGCTATGAAAAACACAGGGATAGAGGACCCTGGCTCAATTACAACAGTTGCTAAACCGGACTTGCTAAAAATACTGGGGAATGGAGGATATAAAATTAAACCACCTAATTTGTCTCAAATGGAGATAGAGACTGGGGAATGGGCATGTGTCCAAAGATGGGCTTGAAAATTGGACAGCAGAAATTTGAACAGGATAGCCAAGATAGTGGATGAGCAAATAATCAGTTTGGATTTCGTTATGGGTAATAACTGTAATAAATGCTGAGAAAGGTGTCTTGGAAATGCCAGTCTGTAGGGATTCTCTTTAAAGATGTGGCTGAGATTAAACAAATGGGTTGTAGCTGACTGGTTTGCAGTATGCAAGTTACCCTTCCTACAGAGGCTGAAACCATAACAACAGTCATGCGCTGCAGTAGCTTTCCAGTAAATGGAAGATGGAGAATTGTTGGAATTTACTTTGAGACCCAGGATCTTGGGAGGATTAGAGCTGCTAGAGTTGTGGATCTGAAGCAGGAACAGATTCCTGTTCACCTCTTGAGCGTATCTAACAAACAGCAAATAGTTTAAAATTAGAAGATAGCTGCACATAAATGAATTTTTTGTCTGATGTCAGGTCATATTAGAAAACTTTTCAAAGGAGTAACCTAGTCCGGTTCCCAAAGGAGCACTAAAATAGGTAATCGTTGGAAGGCACCCTATACCATCCTGACACAAATAAATAAAGTGGTGTATAGAATACAGTCAGGTCCAAGGGCTAAACCCCAAGTTATCCATAAAGATCACCCAAGTAGATACCAGGGAGACAAAATTTCAGTTTTGTTACCTCCAAATGTGGAGAACCAGGGCTTTGGAGTGGAGCCCAGACATGGAGCGCGGAGCAGCTCTGAAACAGTGGAGCTGCAGGTTTTTGCCTGGAGCTGGAGAGGAGCCAGAGCATAGCTCCAAAGCCCTGTGGAGAATATATTTAAGGAGGCTGAGGATGAAAGAATTGTTCCCCATTAAAAAAGAATGAGCAAAATCATTTACTGCTATTTCAGCTAACAGGCCCGACAGAAACCAGGAATCAGTTGAAAGCAGCCCTTCCTGATATGCTGAAAGAAAGGAGATAGGGAGAAACTGCCCCAAGAGAATTGCATGGGAATAAAATTGATTTGGAATGGTGATATGAAAAGTCCTGACAGGAAGAATAGTATGTAATTGTGTAAATTGTTATTCGTTACTTCGTTGTCTTTACTTTTAAATGTTTCTTTTCTTTCCTGTTTGGAACATGTATTCTTGTGGGTGCCAATGCAGAAATTCATGACATTGTTTAAGGCTCCACTGAGGGTGATGGAATGGATCTAAGAAGGGGTGGATATAATGGTCACCATTAAGCACTGTAAAGGCCTGGTCAACATACAGTTCTTGTACTGATATAACACTTCCTCGCCAAAAGCAGAATGCGCAGAGGAGTGGGAAAGGGAAAAATAAAGATAGTCAACAGAAAGGTTTTGAAATTGATTAAAATAAAATCGATTAAAGAAGGTTAGTATCTGTTCTTATTTTATTTGAACCATATTTTTTCATCCATACTTGAGAGGTTGGGAAATATAAATAAAGCATGTTCAAAATCTCCTCCCACAACCCTACATGCACCCAGGACCGGCGCTAGGGATTTAAGTGCCCTAGGTGCACGGCCATTTCACCGCCCCGTGCGCTGGTCCCCCTGCCTGCGGACAGTCCGCTGCTCCCGCGGCTCCAGTGAAGCTGCCGCAGTCGTGCCTGCGGGAGGTCCACCGCAGCCGCGCGAGCAGCCAACCATCCGCAGGCACCACTGCGGCAGCTCCACCGGAGCCGCCTGCCGCCCCCTTCGGCAAAATGCTGCCCCCTAATAATGCTGGCGCTCTAGGCGATTGCCTAAGCCGCCTAAATGCAAGCGCCGGCCCTGCACACACCTGGCCTAAAGATAGGCATAGATAGATAGATAGATAGATAGATAGATAGATTCTTGTCTTAGTGTTCCCTGTTTAGCGCTATTAAAAACTCATGATTTTATAATGGTAATACAAGTTTCAGGGGGTAGCCATGTTAGTCTGTATCCACAAAAACAACCAGGAGTCCAGTGGCACCTTAAAGACTAACAGATTTATTTGGGCGTAAGCTGCCACCGGACTCCTGGTTGTTTTAATGGTAATACAAAGTGGGTTGCAACATAAATACCGAATAGTATAATAGGATAAATGAAGGTGAGGTGGGACAGAGGGCAGGGGGGCACCAACTTGCAGAAGTTGGCTTGGATAAAAATGTAGCACTCTGCTTCCCTAACCTAATTAGAGCTGTTCTTTGCAACTTTGGTTCACAGTCTGGCAGCCTTTAAACTTCTCTGAATATGGACAGCCCTCCATTTACTGTAGTTCAAGAAAGAGCTCCCCTTCTTACACTTTTTCCTTGAACTGTTTCCATGGAATGCTGTCTCTATTCACAAACATTTACAGGTTGCCAAACTGTCAGCGCAAGCTGTAATGAATGGTTCTAATTACATTCAAGTAGCAGAGAGCATTGCCATTTTAATCAAATCTGAGCCTTGCAAGCTATTTGGCAGAAATACAAGAGCAAGCCTGAGGAAAACATTGCCAAAGTATTAGTAACCTTTTATTCTAAATTCTGCCTGTTGGAGGACTGAATACCAACTGCTTCAAGAAGGTTTGGTTTTGTTTTTAAGTAGCCTATATGGCTTCCTCATAAATTATTATACTGTGAAAGTAGAATTAATTATATTGTAAAAATAAGAATGGATTAAAGAAATGTTGTCTGCACCTTTAAGCAAAATTGTTGGAATGTTGCAATCCAGGTGTCAGGAACACAGACATTAGCATAGAACAATTGCACCAGTGGCTGGGATGTGCTGCAGACCCAGCATTTAGAAAAATAAGGGTATGACTATCCACTCTGCTGCTGGATAAAAGAACTGTCATTGTGACTCCCAGCCCCTTAAGACACCACAGCTGACGGTAATCAAGAGCAACCACAAGAGGTCATGTTGGGCAGGCGCCCTTCTGTCTCCGACAACCTCAACTGGGGGGATACTGAAGTCACAGTTATGTCCACCAGGACCGCAGCGCTAGCTCACTACTTTTTCTCTTGGGCGTTGCTTTATTATCTCCGTCTGACCTTCTGTTCAACCCTTACGAATGCGTAGAATTGTAGGTATTGCAGGCTGTTTCTCTACGTCTTCTTCTGGAGTCAACAATTTGACTCTGCGTGTCCTGAAGTGATGATTGGTTTCACTGGGGGTGTACATCTTACCACTGTGAAGCATGCCCCACTGCTGGAGTGCAGACCAGTTCTAACAGCCATCGGGATAGTAAGCCAGTTTTGCTTACGTTTCTCTTACTAATTTCACGTGACTGAATGGCTATAACAATTTGGCTTCACACTTAATCTTTTCCTGATGCATACATTCCTCAGTCACTCAAATCAGATTAAGAATACAAACCAGTAGTATTTTGATAATTGAATCACAGCTATTGCCAAATTAACACGCATATCGCTAAGTTTACAATTAATAATCTAAGACAATTTTACATTGAGACCCAGGCCTTCAATGTTTCTCAATTTTACTTAATCAGACACAATAGAGTCTGTCTTTCTAACATAAATTACTTTATAAACAAGAGTTAAGAGAGGCCATTTGATAATGCAATGGGGAACGATATCTTATGTCCCAGAGGTTTTCTTTCATGACATATTCAAAAGGTGGCTAGCCAAGATGAAATCAAATCATAGCATTAATTCTTATGGGACATTATAATCCTGCTCCTACGTTATAAAATCCCTGCTCTACCTCCCCTCTTTGACACTAAGATTAATTACTTGCAGTGTCTACTTCTTATTTAGTCCAAGTAATAGAAAGATACTGGAGGTGGATTTGGGCCATGTGGCTTTGTAGATTTGCACCATTTTGTGTTTTCTCCACCAGCACATTTTTAAAACATTTTATTAAACAATAAAAATTTAAAACCAAAAAACAATTAGGGGTAAGTAACGATTATTTGGTAACTGTTGCATTCAGTCCAAGCTTGATAAGAGAACTCAGCTAATCAGATGCTTAAAGTAAGCTGAGACTGGTTTTGTTGGTTGTTTGTTGGCAAATAGTAAATGTGATTTATTGGAGTAAACACAGGTACTTAATACATTTAAATTGTGCTTGCTGGTGGCTTTGCTAACACTTTTAAACACTTTTCCCAAGAATAACACTACCATAGCCGCATTATACAGGTATCTTTGATTATCTAAACGACAAACTACATTTTTCCTAGCCTTTTGGGGTGGCCATTGATTAGTACTTGAAAGAGATTCTTCTTTTCAATACTGTGCTGATATGGCAGCAAAACAGAGGAAATACCCATATTCTTTCTGTGTTCTTTTTCTTTGTATGATTGTATTCGTTTTATCGGCAGGCCAAGGTTTTAATAGGTCTCTCTATCTTTTAAGGGTTATGGGAAATTTTTCCCACTGTTATAGGTTTATAAACTAATGAGGTGGTTGTACCTCAAGTTTTTCCTACTTATATAGCAGCCAAGCTTGTAATGTTTTTCCTGCTGTGTGAAGCTTTAAGCTTATTCATGGTAATAGCTGAGACGGACCATTAACATCATTACTTTAAAGGATTTTTCCAAAAATCATACACACTTAAGTTGTTACAGGGGTATACTGACATTAATTTATTTCAATGTTTACTATAACAATAACATTCACATCAATATCTCTTAAAGATATTTGTGTATAGCCATCTTTTCAAAGTAGGCAATTTTGTTTGGCTGACCAGGTATATTCTTTATTTGAAGCTTCTTTTGGTGCTGGCAGTTCTCACGCTTCTTTATAGTTAGGTAATTTGCATCAAACACCAGGTCACTTCGGCTTTTGGATTCAAAGCCATCAGCAGAGGCTCAGTCGACTATGGCTTCATTAGAAATGCGAGCGTTTGGAAGTGTGAGTGTAGTTCAGAGCCGAGCGCTGGGAGCGAGTTTTCCAGTATCGCTTTAAACCACATTCCCTTATGGGGTGTGTGCACACTCCAGCGTAGCGCCCGAATTACACTTAGACGCTTTACAGCGCTGCGATCTTGCAGCGCTCAAAGGGGTGTGTTTTTTCATAGCCCTGAGCGCGAAGTGGCAGCGCTGTAGTGCCAATGGTAGCCAAGCGCTCTGTTTAACACACGGGATCTGAAAAAGAAAACAACAGCCTATTGCATGCTCTTTTTGGAGCCTAATAGGATTTTAATTCAGCAGCACGTTTCATCTTGATTTTCTTTTACCTTTCTGACAAATACACTGCACATGTCTAGGCGACCAATGCAAATTTTCTATACTATAACTCTTTCAAGAAACAATTAGCATATTAATTTTTACTAAGGTGTAACGTTTCTTTTGTGTCTTAACGAGATTTTTCATGTACACGTTATAAAAGTGACAGTCTGGATTACACAAGTATTTTAAGGCTCCGTGTTTTTTAACATTGCTGTCTTTTTGTTTGTGCATTTACCTCTGCTGTTGCTTCAGAGGTCATGTTAATTCTTGTTCTTTCACTACAGCATCTTATACTGCTATTGTTAGCAAAAACCAACCAACAACAAAAAGACTTCAGAATCTTCCCTTTTCCTGACTTTTGACTGCCTATTGCACGCATTATTGGTTTTTTTATTTTAATAACCATTTTTAAATTTGTCTGTTAGAAGAATCAAGGTACCCCTTAGAGGGTTACTGATGCTAAACTCCAAAGCGCAAACAGTCACTAATTACCTGGGTCTTTCAAAAGGTCTGTCAGTTTGCACTTTGATTAAAGAGCTCAAATGATTTTTAGTGGCATTAAAACGAAAAACAAACAATTTCTCTAACTAGATAAACAGGATTTTGTACAACCAGATTGTGTGGTTTAGAATTCTTAGAATGCTTACATATTTTCAATCAACAATAGATACATACACTTTTTTTTCCCTTAACATTTCCTCATTAACCTGCTTTGTTTTTGCATAGCATGATATAACTATATAGTGATTATTCACAGGCTTTCTTCTGGAAAAGGGCCATTTTCCTTCAGAATCGCCTGGCAAGAAACAAGAATTTCTCTCTTAACATGGTTTAAACATTTTCCAAAGTTTAACTGTTTAAATTCTCTCAGCCTCTGTAAGAGTTAACTTTTCATCTCTTTCTTAATCTTGTTTATGTCCCAAAAATGACACCTTTATCACCTCAGATTTCACCCATTTTAAGTATTGTCAGGGGTTTCATGCTGCTTACTGCTTTCTTACTCCTGACACTATTCCTAGGGCTTCACACTTTTTTTTCAGTTTTCTTTTATCTGTTCTTGCCTGTTGTCTGGGCCCTGAAGCCTCGCTTTTCCAGTGACGTTTTGTGAGTGCGTATGGTCGTCCATACTCAAATTATTGAAAGAAAATATTCAAGGAAAGGGACCGGAAGGGTGGGGGTAGTTGAGGAGCCTCCCATCCTTGCGAATTGGTATGGAACCTAAGAATAGTTTTTGAGCAGACACAAAGGGAAAGCAGAACAGGGGCTTTTTTGTCCTTTTTACAAAGAAGATAGAGTATGAAGGTGTGTGGATCGTCGCGAGGGTTGGAGAACGGGGTAAGAGGAGCGCTCGGTCTGAGTGGTGTAGAGGAAGGCTTTTAATAAAGCGTTTCAACTTATTATTTGAAATTTAAGAGAGGCATGTTGAGTTTTTGTCACTTCCAATTTGCCTTTCCCACCACTGCACTGAAACAGTTAACCTCTCTTTAGCCAATTTAGTTTTAGGTTGGCTGAGTTTGTCTTTAGGATGTCCACTGGTCTTGTTCAAGATTTTAACGTGGCCACTTGAATTTTGGATCCCTGAGTTAGCCTAGACCATTTTTCCAGAAATTTCCAGGATTCCAGACCCTTTTTGACAGAGTCTGGACCCATCCTCAATACATATAGCACGGTGTTCATTTAGGGAACTGTCCCAACTTAGACGATCTGGTTACCCAGTACCAGGAGGACTTCACCACCAAGTCACACAAGAAGGAAATTTGCCCAGTGCAACACCAATAAGGAGGTCTCACAGGCTAGCTGCCATCATCACCCTGTGTTCACATTTACGCGGGGTTTTACCAGAAGTGTGGTGCGGCTTGCGATTCTGTGCAGATTCCAACCACTCAGACCGAGGGACAGGAACCCTTGGCTCGGCCGATCCCAGACAGAGACGGCACCCAGAACTAAAACACCGCAAAGAGGACGGATAGACACAGAGACGGACAGTCCTCGTCCAGACAAAACACAGATAATTTACCTGACAGAATTCTGATGTCAGATCCGGGAATCTCTACCAGAAAGAGTGGG